>NC_051163.1:125010102-125063701 GCF_013339745.2 Dermacentor silvarum | reverse complement strand
CGGGGAGGAAGGTGGTGCAGGTTGCCGCAAAGCTTGCGAATATGACATACGGGTGCTGTTAGTTCTTACCGGTTGAGCTTCTGTGTTGAAGGGTGGTTCTCTTAGCGCATGCTGGACTTGTAACGGACAACGCTGCACAAAGAGCTGAGCGTCAACTGTGAAGGTACCGACAGTTTCAGGAGTTCTTCGCGGATTACGGAACGGATGAGCTCTCGGAAGAAATCGACGTGGCCCCCGAGAGCTCCGAAGAAGTCCGTAGGTGAGGCAGCGTTCACTTGGCGTTCGTATGATGGTGCCCGCTGCCGAAGAGTCTGTTCCATGGTGACGGCCTCGGAAAGAAATTCTGACACAGTCTTGGGAGGACTGCGTACGAGACCAACGAACAGCTGCTCTTTCGCTCCGCGCATCAGGTACCGGACCTTTTCTTCTGACATGCTGGGGTCGGCTCGTCGAAAGAGACGCGTCATGTCCTCGACATACATTGCGACACCTTCGTTCGGCATTTGAATACGGGACTGGAGATCACACTCAGCTTGTTCTCGGCGATCAGGGCTCGCATACGTCTCAAAGACGACGTTTGAATTTTTCCCATGAAGTTAGGGTATCTGCACGGTTCTCATACCAAACACGTGCGCCATCGTTAAGGCTGAAATATCCGTTTTTCAGTTTGTCTGCATCGTCCCACTTGTTGAACGCGGCAGCACGTTCATAGTGCACCAGCCAATCTTCAATATCCTCATGAATGGCGCCGTGGAATGGATTCGGTGTTCGCGGATTGAGTAGCGTACAATGAATCGGCGTAGTGCCTTCTATACCGGTTGGGGTGGTCGGAGCTGCCATTGTTTCTGGGAGGAGTCCAAACTCAGGGGCTTGTCCACGGATCTATCTGCTGGCGCGCTGTACAGGCGTAACCACCGGTACGGGACTGGAGCTCCTGCTGCTCGGAGGGGGTTGGTGCATAGATTAGATTACCCAGCACCTCCACCAGTTTGTCATGCGCTAAGGCAAGCGCAAGCAACACTACCAGCAGCCAGACACGAAGAATGCCAGACTCGAAGAATGCGAGACACGAAGGGACGGTTCTCCAGCTGGCGCGGGATCTTCGACTTCGTCGTCTTCTCCGTTCTTGCTGGGCACCCAGTGATGATTGTTGGCTGGCTCAAAACACCAGGTGGCAATATATAAAGTTCTCAATCATTTGCTGTAATTCGTCTCCATTGTTGCTGAATAGGACAATGTCATCAGCAAATCGTAGGTTGCTGAGATATTCACCGTTGATCCTCACTCCTAAGCTTTCCCAGTCTAAGAGCTTGAATACTTCTTCTAGGCATGCAGTGAATAGCATTGGAGAGATTGTGTCTCCTTGCCTGACCACTTTCTTCATAGGTAACTTTCTACTTTTCTTGTGGAGAACCAAGGTAGCAGTGGAATCCTTGTAGATGTTTGCTAAGATATTCACGTATGCCCCTTGAACTCCTTGATTACGCAATGCATCTGACTGCTGGTATCTCTACTGAATCAAATGCCTTTTGATAAGCTATGAAAGCCATATAGAGAGGTTGATTGTATTCCGCAGATTTCTCGATTCCCTGATTGATGATATGGATATGATCCATCGTAGAATATCCCTTCCTGAAGCCAGCCTGTTCTCTTGGTTGGCTGAAGTCAAGTGTTGCCCTGATTCTATTAGAAATTATCTTGGTGAATATTTTATACAATACTGAAAGCAAGCTAAGGGGTCTATAATTCTTCAATTCTTAACGTCTCCCTTCTTATGGATTAGTATAATGTTGGCGTTCTTCCAGCTCTCTGGTTGTGAGGCATTGCGTATAAAGGGTCGCAAGCTTTTCAATTATGATATATCAGCCATCTTTGATTAAATCGACTGTTATTCCATCTTCTCCAGCAGATTTTCCCCGGGACATGTCTTTCACGGCCCTTCTAACTTCATCGCTAGTTATAGAAGGAGCCTCTGTATCCGGTTCATCACTATTTCGAATGAAAGTAGTTTGGCTGTTTTGGGTACTGTATAGGTCAGTATAGAATTCTTCCGCTGCTTTTACTATGTCATCGAAATTGCTGACGATATTACCAAGCTTATCTGTCAGTGCATACATCTTGCCTTATCCTATGCCAAGCTTTCTTCTTACTTATTTAATGCTACGTCCATATTTTACGGCTTCCTCAATCTTCCCCACGTTATAATTTCGAATATCCCTTACTTTCTTCTTGTTGATCAGTTTTGACAGTTCAGCGAATTCTATCTGATGTCTTGAGTTGGACATTTTCATGTTTTGTCGTTTCTTTATTAGGTCCTTTGTTTCTCGGGAGAGCTTACCTACTGGTTGCCTTGGTGCCTTACCTCCCACTTCAGTTGCTGCTTCTGAGATCAACCTAGTTATGGTTTAATCCATTACCTCTATGTTGTCTTTATCTTCCTGTTCTAAAGCTGCATATTTTTTTGCGAGCACCAGCCTGAATTGGTCTGCTTTTACCCTTACTGCCTCTAGGTTGGCCTGTTTCCTCTTGACTAATTTTACTCTTTCTCTCTTCACAATTAGAGAAATCCTGGACCTCACTAACCTATGGTCACTGCACTTTACCTTACCTAACACTTTTACATCCTGCACTATGCTTGGATCGGCAGAGAGTATGAAATCTATTTCATTCCTTGTTTCTCCATTAGCGCTTTTCCAGGTCCAGTTCCTGTTGCTGCGCTTCCTGAAGAAGGTATTCATTATTCGGAGCCTATTCCTTTCCGTGAATTCTACTAACATCTCTCCTCTTGCATTCCTGAATTTCATTGAATTACATCGAATTACAGCTAACGATTGAGGACCTTAACCGAGAAAGTGTAAGAGTGGGGTTGAAGATTAATATTCAGAAGACAAAGATAATGTTCAATAGCCTGGCAAGGGAACAAGAATTCAGGATCACCAGTCAGCCTCTAGAGTCTGTAAAGGTGTACGTTTATCTAGGTCAATTACTCACAGGGGACCCTGATCACGAGAAAGAAATTTACAGAAGAATAAAATTGGGTTGGAGTGCATACGGCAGGCATTGCCAAATCCTAACTGGGAGCTTACCACTGTCGTTTAAAATCAAGTGTGCAATCATTGCATTCTACCGGTGCTAACATATGGGGCAGAAACTTGGAGGTTAAGAAAGACGCTCGAGAACAAGTTAAGGACCGCACAAAGAGCGATGGAACGAAAAATGTTAGACCTAACGTTAAGAGACAAGAAGAGAGCGGTGTGGAACCGAGAACAAACACGGATAGCCGATATTCTAGTTGACATTAACCGGAAGAAATGGAGCTGGGCAGGCCATGTAATGCGTAGGATGGATAACCGGTGGACCATTAGGTCTACAGAATGGATACCAAGAGAAGGGAAGCGCAGTCGAGGTGGGCAGAAAACCAGATGGGATGATGAAGTTAGGAAATTTGCAGGCGCAAGTTGGAATACGTTAGCGCAAGACAGGGGTAATTGGAGATCGCAGGGAGAGGCGTTCACCCTGCAGTGGACATAAATAGGATGATGATGATGATGATGATGATATAAAGTTCACGTGCAAGTCGCCGCGCCTCGGAATAAGCGCATGATTCACTGCTGTCGTTGACGCAATAGCGGGGTCGGCGCTGGAGTATTCGTCAGCACGGTCGACGAGCTCTGCCAGTTTCTCCAATGACAAACCGTTTTCGGGTATACGTTGACGTCTTCGGGCAGACGCTGAAGAAACAGCACACGAAGCAGCGAACTGTCCGAATCCTGCGTGCTGTCGTCGAGGAGCTCACGTATACGAGGCTGCATTTGCGATGGTCATCGATCTCCAAGCTCGTCCGCGTTGCGGAGCTGCTGTAGGCGTCTGCGCTTCAAAATCGGTTTGCGCGTCAATACTGTCACGTAGTAGTGACAGTGGAGGAAAGTCGTGACCAGAAAAGCAAGCTACACAGGAAGCACAACGATGGCGGCGGACACAGTCGGCGATCGTCGAAATCTGATCAGCGGCGAAACGCGTCGGCTTTCATACATGAGTAATCGAAAGGCTCCAGAGTAATCCGTGGTGCTCACGTGTCTTCCAGAAAATACTAGACAATTCGCGTCGCTCATACAATCAGATTACCTAAGCGTCGATAACAGACAACGGATAGAAGCATCGATAACGTTCGAGGATGTATGCAGGCGCGTCCTGCGCTTAGCGACAACGTGTAACGTTTGTTAGCCAGTGAAAAGCGGTCACCGGTTAAGTTTCAATACAATGAATTTGAAGTGCTCGCAAGGTTGGGTCGGGTGTGGAACTCGCAACACGTCGTCGTCAGCCACTTCTGAAGGCAGCGTCGAGACCACATGCAGATACATCCCGCTTTGCAAAGTGATGCGGCGCAAGTAAGGGAGCTTCCGATTGAGTACACAGGATGGCGGGGTTCTTCGGTCGAAGTTAGTAACTATACTAATTAGTATATTAGTATAATTAATAATAAATACTAATATATGCAGTAACCTTAGCACGCACCGCACAGAGCTACAGGCGCTGTAGGCTAGAGGGGCGACGCAAGGCATGCAGCCACATTTATGAAAGTTGGGTGAAAGGTTGGAAAAAGCGCCAGCGTTGTAAGGATAGTCCACGCACTTTCCGCGGGCTATGTATCTATGGGGTATGTCTGGCATGCCTATGTTCATGTAACGCAGTCATGTTATGGGTTAAGTCTGTGGGTATGTCTGTTACCTATGGTTATATCTGTGTAGATATGACACGGTGAATGTGTGGGGCGTATCGACACTTTTGACGTCGTTCTTCCATTTGGCCTACCTTCCGCTAAGACACCACTGCCTATCGGTGCCGTCAGTTCTGCTGCCACACTAGCGCCATGGTCCCCCGATGTTTTGGTGCTTACCTTTGATGGCACGCTTACGCCAGCGCAACGCAGTCAAGTTGTTGAACTTCTTGAACGTTTCCGTGCTTACTTCGGCCACCCTTCCTTGGAGCGCACATCAGTGGTTTTTATTGCGATAGCAATTATATGAACACTCCAAAGCGAATTTCTGCCGTCGGCGTGCTCGTCGCCGTTGCCGTGAGGTTCCGTATGACGTCACCGCGCTACGGACGCTGTATGTGCGAGTGAAAGGGCGCGAGGGACGTGCGCTTTCACGGGGAGCGAACGCACGTCGGAGAGCAAACGCGCGTTCTGAACGGTGCTCCCTGAAGGGTTGCGTCTCATTCCCCCGTTACAATGACAATATATAGAGAGCAAACGCGACTTCTTCCGTGGCGCGAAATGCCATGGGGGGACGGGAGGGAGGGAGGAGAGGCGACGTTTAGCTGCGGCGCCAAATGCGTATTTATATAAAATAAAAACGTAGCGAGGCGAGAAGGTAGGTATGATTTCCGACGCTGCTCGACGAGCGACCCATTCTGATCTCGTCGAAAACCTCCGAGCCGCCCCCAGAGGCACCGGCAACAGTCACCAAAGCCACGCGCGTTCGGTGCGAGCGCGGATAAAACGCCGACGGCGTCAACAGTTCTGCGCGTTGCTGGTGCGGTGCATGTCCAGAGTAATCCCTGGTGCTCACGTGTCTTCCAGAAAGTACTAGACAATTCGCGTCGCTCATACAATCAGATTACCTAAGGGTCGATAACAGACAACGGATAGAAGCATCGATAACGTTCGAGGATGTATGCAGGCGCGTCCTGCGCCTATCTTTGCTCTCTACTAATTTGCTATCGCAATTGATGCTTCGCCTTTCTGGTGAAACTGCGACAATTTTTCACCGTATTGACACCGGTCACCATGCGCCGCTGCCCCCGGGGACGGTGTCGTGCCGGTGGCGGCAGACTTCACCGTACCGGTGCCGATAATCTAAAGTACAATATGTATGTTTGTATCCAACCGTTTTCCGCCTAATTTGAGTCGCTAGGTAGTCAGTGGTCGAATGGGCGTCGGGCTGTTGTGGTGACGTAACAGGCAAGGTAGATATTAGAGCACTGCACTGGCCGACTTTTTCAGCCCGGGCCCGGCCGGGACCCGTTGTTACGTTGGGCTGCCCGCCCGAGCCCGACCAAAAGTTTTATGGTGAGACCCGGGCACGGCCCGGGCCCGGAAATAATCTACGTTACCCGCCCGGCCCGGCCTGCCGCCCCTATACTTAGGGGCCAAGCCCGGCTCGAGACCGAAAAAAAGACCACTGAGTGGCATTAAAAAATGAAAATAAAGGAGAGAATGAAAGGAATTTATTCTTAAGGCATAAATACATGGCATATGCAATTATGAACACCATCTGAGTGGTCTGAACACAAACACCAGCGCGCGAAGTAGCACGAATGACCCTGCCGAGCAGTATCGCCAGCAGTTTCTAACGGCGCGAGCTTGATGCGGCCCAATCCACTTCGATCGCAGCGCCGCCACAGTATTTTTCCACGTCGGGCGCCTCACTGCAAAGCATGCGCCGCACCATCCGCTCGTCCCACTCTACCGTATTCTAGTACACGCTAGCCGAAGCGCAGCCACGACCGGTCGTGAGCGCAGCGCATGGTGGAAGTAAATTTAGAAAGCTTCTCGTTCCTCCATGGTGCAACGTAATACGTTGCTGCTAGGCGGCCGGTTGAGAATATGCGTGCAATCATGGATGGACGCCGTGCCATATTTCAGCCGCGTCACGAATTATCTTACCAGTCATCGTTTTTCCAATTCGCCTTTGAAGAATCAGCAAGTCGCGAAAGCGCTTACACCGCGCTGAAAGCATTAATTACATAGATTTCGGTAAGGAATGCAATGGCATCCTTTGGTTTGAGGCGACTTCGGTCTTTCTGGACAATCTGTTCAAACAGCGCAGAATACGGCGGAAGAAGAAAAGCGAAGCACACAGCTAGATTCCAACTACGCCGGGGCAACACGTTTTCCAGAGTCGAGACGCGCGAGGATAACTCGCTGAACACCACCCGTACACCACCACCATGTACACCACCATGTACACCATGAACACCACCATGTACACCATGAACACCACCATGTACACCATGAACACCACCATATACACCATGAACACCACCATGTACACCACCCGAAAGCCCGAGCCCGAGCCGGGCCCACATCAAAATACCCGAGCCCGGCCCGGGCCCGGGTCAAAAAGCACATGCCGTGCCCGAGCCCGGCCCGAGTCCGCGAAAAAACTGCCATACCCGGCCCAGGCCCGGGCTTTCGGGTAAGCCCGAACCCGTGCAGTGCTCTAGTAGATATACCTGGTAGCGAAGCTTCCATAGAAGCCCATACTGCCCATACGTTCAAAACATGGCTGTTCATCGGCGGTTCATAAAGTCCCCCCCAAAAAATAAAGTAGCGCCAACCGCACCCCTTCGCCTCTGCCTCCTCTCTCAGCAGCTGCAGCAGCGCCCCTACAGCGTCCAGGAGGAAACTACGGACGCGAAACCGAAAGCGGCGCGCGGCCGCGCTCGGGCAGCCGCTCGGCGAACGGTACGCCGGTGTCGTCTGTGGAACGCGCGCTCGTTTCGCGGGTCTTCGGGTCGGCATCGCGTGCCAAAATAAACAACGCAGTGGACAGACAAAACGGCGCCTTCACTACCTTCAGAATAGCTAGTGCGTCATGCTTGCAGATTCTTAGCGCCGCCGAGTTTACACGGCGATAGTGGCGCTGCCATCGAGAGCGTCAGCGCCGAGCGCGTCCGCAAGCAAACGGTCGGCTCTCGCATCGAGTATTGCTTGCTTGAGGTGATGTTTTTTGCAGTGCAAGCGTTTTTATTATTTCACTGGTCTACAAAGCATGATACTTGCCGTATTTATCTTTCGAACTCTCTTCCAATGAATCGCTTTAGACCGCAGCGCTCTAGTCCGTTTAGCGGAAAGGTTTGAACAAGCCCATCTTTTCGGCCAACAGCCATGCCACCCCTCAACTGGCTCCATTTACAATCTGCAAGACACGCGGGAGAGGAGGAGTCTGCATGGGCGACACGAATGGCACTACTTTAGTTTTTTTAGGGACTTTAGCGGTTCATGGGGCTTAGCGCCATCTGTGTGAGGAGGAAACACTTCCGGTGGAAGAAAAAATGTGACATCATATAGGTTAAAAACAGAAGTGACGTCATTTTGTTCTAAAAGGCGCAAAATTTCTTTTCGGAGGCCCGTCATTACAGCTGTATATGCAAGTGCCCCGCCATACGACTTTATGGGCGTTCCGAGCTTTCAGCACGGAAAGCCACGCAGGAAAAGGTCAGCCGTACGGGTGTCGAAATCTCATCCTTGCACAGAACATACTTTGGCGTAGAGTACTCGTCATTTCGTCGGACGCCAAGCCCGCCGACCAGCGCTGTCGCACGAAAACAACTAAATTATTTACCTGGCGGTCGCAACTTACTGCTTTTGACTGAACAGAATAAGAAACAATGAAACTACCCGCGTCACCAAATTGAGACGCAAGCAAAACAATGCATGTGAGGGGGGCGTTGTAACAGGTGAACTTTACGAGCACGCCTTTCCGCACACTTCAAGAGCTGCATTGCATTGGAAGTGATAGCGGCGTGAACACCCGTCGCTATCGATGGCTCTTACGGTGGGTGCTGAAAAAGGGTATTTATCGATAATGATAGTGAAACAGAATTCTCTTCTTTTCTCGCCATGCGTATATAAAATTGATTTGATTAGGAACTTTATTTTCGTTGAATGAATCTAATGTGTCTCTCTTTAATTATGAAACGCTTTTTTGTTTCCCAATATTTGTTTCCTCCAAACATAGTCGCGCTTAAATCGCTGCTCCCATAACCACCCTTGCTGATGTCGGTGACAATTCGTTCTGAACCGCTTTTCGCCCGCAGCTTCGCGACCTTTGTGAATCGATCTTGTAACAGGGTTCACAACCAATAATCTGACCAACTTGGGTTCTTTTTAGCTATATCGCGCGAGCGTCCATCACGCGTCATTTTCGCGCATTGAAGCGGCGAAAATGGGCGAGACGAGCAGAAGTACTCTCAAGTGCACTAAGCACCCTCCTGTGCAAGAGTCGTCTAATGCGATGTTGCCTTCAGGACGACGTACACTGTTAGTGTTCTCGTGCGATATAACAAAATGCGGGAGGCTGTACACCGGAGCGCGTGGCGTTTGCTCGGCGCCACCAAGGGCCGGAGGCTACAAGTTTCGCGCAGGCGCAGTGAGCGCTGTGAGCGGTGCTCTTCTGTCGTCTGCTACCGTCTGCTGCCACGCTTTGGATAGTAGAGAAGCAAGCCGATCACACCTTTTTAATGTTTGCCGGTGAGTGCACGGCCACACACTGATAGCCAACCATTGCAAAGCTGAAGGAAAATTAGACGAGGCAAAATAATAACAAGCAGGTATTTTTGCCGTTTCCGCTTACAAGACAAACATGATCATTTTTTACGGATGTCTGTTTGCAGCACAGCTATATTAGAGAATACTTCTCTCTGTGCAGTGCCCGTCTCATTCGTACTACAGCATATTCGAGTCGCTGCAGTGCGTAGGCTGCGCAAAGAATCCACAGGCACCTTTAACGAGCGTATTAATTTATAAAGAGCTATCACACGAGTTATCGTTGAATCATGGGAATCGACGTTCACAGTAAACGTTTCTTGAGGCGGGCAAATCTTCATGAAACGAGAAGGCGATCAAAACAGGGCACGGTCATTGCTGCTGTTATTAAGGGCATTTATGCGATTACACATCAATCCAGTCACTTTCCTTCCAGCTGGAACGAAAGTGGCTGCGTTCAAACAAGAATTACGCGAGCTGCTTGCTTCGCGACGATCCAAAGCACGGCAGCTGACCGTAGCAGACGACGAAAGAGCACCGCCCACAGCGCTCACTGCGCCTTCGTGACACTCGTTGTGGCCGCCGACAGGCGGTGGCGCCGAGCAGACGCCACGCGCTCCGGTGTTCCCTTTAACAGTGGACCCACCTGTGCATACGTGCCGCTCTTCAACGAACCTCTTTCATGACGACATGGGTCACAAGTGCAGGACTTAGGTAGTGGGTAAGTGCTGGCTATGTGCCACTCGGCCTGTGCACCAATCAGCCGCTTTGATACCAATTTGACCCAGTGGGTATGCTGGCTGTCGATTCTGGGACAGAGAAAACGACGACTGCAATGCTTTTCTGCGCAGGCTCTCAAGTCCGCAAGGTGTGTCGGCGAAGGATATGCGGCAGCGAAGCATCCAACAGCGACAGCCCGGAGCCCATGATTGGGCGTCAGGTGAATCGGGTGAAAAAACGCTGACGGCGGATTCGAGCGCAGAGTCTGAGGCGGAGCAAGTGCAAACTGAAAACACCGTTGTGGCAACCGAACATCACGTCAGCGTGGTGAAGAAGGAATCATCCAAACGTGCCGACTCTACTACCAACATGCCCGTGTCTGCGTCTGCATGGCGATGGGGATCTTCGAGCAGTCCTACAGTGGCCACGGAAGAAGGATCAAAGGAGTCTCCCAGAGAGGAAGCCGAAAAGAAGATCAAGGAAGAATTATCCTCTCCCACCAGTGACATGGCTTCTTCAGCCCCCGGCGTAAATGACGAAGGAGCCGCGCTCGCTGCTTAGGAACACCGCGTCACTGGGGTGAATGACTGCATGGAAGCAAAATGTCATTTCCGTCACCAGGAACAGCAGCCCCCCAGTGCCTCCTCGCCCTGGTGATTTACTTTTCCTTTCCGACACCCTCCGCTCGCACACTTACTCCCCCTCCCCCCCTCGTCTTTTTTTTTCTTTTGCCTGTGTGGGCTGCCATTTTTTTTTTTTTTTGTCTTTCTCCCGCCCGCTCTCCGCGCATCGACAATGTGGCTTTGGCATTGTGGCAAGTGGTCTTTTTCTGTTTGCGTGCACGCAGTCTCTACTGCGGTCATGCCAGCATGTGGATAAAAAAGAAAAGAAATCCCACTTGAAACACAAGTGATCTTTGGCGTCGTTTCTGAAAACCAAGATTTTAATATATAGCGTGGTATGATACCCACGAGAAAATGAACAGAAGAATGCATGACATGTTCATGACAACTAAACAACAGGTAAGTTTAGCAATTAAAGCAGACAGTGAAGTGAAATATATAGCGCAATAAAACCCGAGGGCCGTTTCATATATGTAACACATGTAAAATGCCCTAATGACTTAAGGGTGAAAGAGCTTCTGATATGCACTCGGATATTCCACAATACTGGATGACGTGTCACGAGAACTGAAAGCAAAAGATTTAATGAAAACAGCAAGAACAATGACGCTATTTTGCACTTGGCCACAACTTCAATAATCGTGGCAAGGGGGAACAGCTAGAAGATTGTCACTTTTGATAGAAAACATTCGCAGAAAAGCCGATTCCTCAAAGGCCTGGTGGAATAAGCCAACACTACTCCCATTACCGCGAATGCAAAGCTTGGCAGTAAAATTGTCACTGAAGGAACTACGTCATTCCTTGTATACTGGGAGCACGAACTGTAAAATCTGCCTATAGGACTGTCACGTTAAACAAGAAGAGCTGGTTGAGAACCACATTCAGGGTAATATGGAAAGTTGGGCGACTTAATGAAGTAGTAGAATGAAGCTTGGCCGAGAAAAACACTGGTCAAATATCCGGTGAGAATGAGGAGGGACATCTATTTGTCAGCTTGGTCTACTGGTAAGAGCAAACTAGCACAATTGAGGCTCAAGGACTTCTCGTGTCCATGTCTCTCTTGCACTACATTTCATTCTTTCCAAGATGAATTACTAATAAGCCTTTATCGCCATTCCGATTGTCTATTGGTCTTTCTGTGCCAAGCCACATTTACACAGACCAAATTGTGAAAGGTGCGGAGCGCTCGCGACATAGAAAAATACTTTCTCAAATGAACCAACTGCTGTGGCACGAAGGTTTTCGGCTGCTTAGTATAAGGTAAGCTGCTCTTTGAGCTTACCGAAAATCACGTCAGCGTGGTGAAGAAGGTATCATCCAAACGTGCAGTCTCTACTACCAACATACCCGTGTCTGCATCTGCATGGCGCAGCCACGCAGACGCAGACACGGGTATATTGTGTAAATGTGCCAAGCCATATTTACACAGACCAAATTCTGAAAGGTGCGGAGCGCTCGCGACATAGAAATATATTTTCTCAAATGAACCAACTGCTGTGGCGCGAAGGTTTTCTGCTGCTTAGTATAAGGTAAGCTGCTCCTGGAGCAATGCAACCAAGGCAGAAAGCAAAACGAGAAGCTTCTACATCATCTAGTCATGGTGCCTGAGCGTCTCAGATTTAAGACCACAACAAGAACCACAAGAGGTCAAAATTATTCCGGATTCCGCCACTACGGCATTTTCATAAACATATCATGGTTCAAGGCACATAAAACCGTCGCATTTAATATGTTTCTGCGTCAACTAGAGAGGCGTGTATCCCTTGTATACTGGACATTCCTTTGTGTAAATAACTGCAAAAAAAAACTGCAACTTGAACTCTTGCATTGCTCTAGCGATCCAGCGAACACCCATGAAGGGTGTTCATGTGTAGGCATGAGCCGCCGGCCAACAAAATCTGTGCACAATAATTGACTAGATCATTTCGCATGAACGTAACATATCAAAGAACAAGTGTTCACATAACCCAAATGAGTTTTCCTCTCGCCGGGTCCATGAAGTGTGTCCTTAATTTGAAATGCTCCGAGCATATTTTTAGGGGTTTACATTTTCCCTGAGCCGTCGGATTATGCGAATGTGAACTCGTTTCGTTGTCTCGGCACAGTACAAGTTGTAATACATCTACCTTGTCTCATAAATGCGTGTTTAAATTATGGCAAGTGATTAGCAGGCGACAAATCTAAAGCACACATGCAAGTACGCGGTTATATGAGAGACGCGAAGGTGAAATATGTCAAGTGCTTTATGCTCGCTGCCTGTTGGTATAACAATTTTACTGGGTAGGTAAGGTTAGGTTACGTTGCCCTTCTTGTGCCCTTCTCCAATCAGCCATATTTACGAATAATAACTGTTGCCTCCCTGCAGAACAGCTATGTATGGCTGCGCATACTAATTAACACAAAACCGGGACACAAAGTGCACGCTTACATGTCGTCTTTAGGGACCCGGAATAATCTTGCAAGACTTGTTTTTGAAGTATTTGTGCAGCATAGCACGACGGATGAACGGTGTGAGTTATGAAACGTCGCGGCGCGCAAGAACACAGTGGACGAGGAGCAGGAAACTTCCCTCCTCGGCCGACGCTCGCTTGCCGATAACGGCAAGAAATGAAACTCCCGCGCTAAGCTGGCGCCGGGCCGGGCTGGCGGCAGGAGCGCACGCGGAGTTGCGAGGAGGGAAGCGGAGTTGCTTTGCCGCCAGCTATAGACGGATGGCGTTAATTACCTCTGCCACCTAGTGTTCCTGTATATGCTCAAGCAAGGAGCAGAGTTGCGCAAAACACTTTCGGCGCCGCTCGCACCACTATGCTTCTTCTTCTTTATGGGGTTTTACGTGCCAAAACCTGTTCTGATTATGAGGCACGCCGTAGTGGAGGGCTCCGGATTAATTTTGACCACCTGGGGTTCTTTAACGTGCACTACAACGCAAGCACACGGGCGTTTTTGCATTTCGCCTCCATCGAAATGCGGTTGCCGCGGCCGCGATTCGAGCCCGCCATCTCGTGCTCAGCAGCGCAACACCTTAGCTGACTGAGCCTCCGCGGCGGGTTCGCACCACTATTCGCCGAGCTCTATCACGTGGTGTAAAACGACTGTAAAAGTAAACGACTGTAAATATTAGGTCAAGTACCTTGGTGAAGTGTTGCGAAATACACCATATTGACACGTGTACTTGATCTTTCTGGGGTGACCACTGTTCACAGGTTTACAAATGCTATCGCTCAGCGTAGGATGCGCCATCATGTGCCGGAAGTTTCTAGAATGTTATCGGTGGTTCTATCCGCTGTCTGTTGTCACCGAACCTTGTGTAGACTGATTGCATGAGAGGCGCGAATTGTGCAGTACTTTCTGGAAGACACGCGGACACCAGTGATTACTCTAACATTCGATGACTGATGTATAAAGCCGACGCACTTGACCCGCGCTGATCAGATTTTCAGACATCATCGACTTTGTTTGCCGCTATCGTGGTGCTTTGATTGTAACTTGCTTTTGTGGGCACATGTTCGCCCGATAAAGAGTTTGGTCATACAAAGTTTGCTACTGTGTTTTTTACCGTCACTACCAGGGGACAATATTGTCAATTGCATTCCAGTATGACGGGGTGCAGCGCACCAAACTGCACAAACCGCACGGAAAGTGCAAAGCTTTTTACGCGAAGCCGTGAGGACGGACAGACCTGCGCTGGCGACTGATATGGCTACTGCGTATATGGGCCGAGACCAGCCACCTCCGAAAGGGACCAGGATATACGGTGTAAGTTCGACTTGTTTACCCGTAAAGCAATATTTATCTCGAGTAACACCCGTGTTAACGCTGAGATGCGTACGCCTGGCATGAGAGGTTGTTCACTTGTACGATTTGTGGAACAGCGTGTTCAAAACAGAGTAAATACTAATAGATACAATTTGCCCGGTGCGCCCTAGTTTTTCTTACTGCATTTTTTTTGTCGGCATTCTGATTTTCCAAGTAACGTTGATTGATGTGGTAGTGTTCATTGTATTGTAGTAAGCGAATACCTCGCGCGGTCCCGGAAAGCCTCCATTAAAGCCGGCTTTAATTATTTTGTGGACTTGATACAGTGTCTACAACCATTGCTTATTCTGCTACGAGTAGTATGAAGAGATCAAGAAAAATGTATTGTCATATTACAGTCTGCAATGTATGAATAATTACATTGCAAGATTGCCATCTTGATGTGACTGGTGCAAAAAAACGACCTCTTGTTACTCTGAATAGCTTGTTTCCTTTCCAGCTGCATCGAATTCAGCCCCCCAAGGCTCCAAGAACCAGCACACTTGCCATGATGCCAGCAGCCATTGGTCACCCATTCCCTTGTACGAAATAAATTTGATCTAGAAGCTCCTGCATCTTTAATGTTTTTCTACATGCAGATTTGCTGCTACGGAGCAGATGTTTAGTCTGTGGTATGAATGAATCGTACAAATAAGCTTTGCATAAAATGTGCGCATGTGAACATTTCAAATCCGTTTAATCTTCGTATCTGTACCGCATATATAAAAAACGTGCAACTGCTGGAAACGACGGTTAGTGATAAATTATGCTCTGTTAACGGTCACTGACATGACTGCACGCACGACAGTTATCCTGTCGACTATCATTAATCGGCTGGTTTCGGCAGCCAAGAGAGCGCTCGCATTATTGTCGACCTTATATGTGTGAAGTTTTCTATAAGCACCTTTTGCTTAGAGTGGCGCAAAGCTAAAGAAACAGCGGAGCTGATCGGCACCTAGCACTACCAAGTCATCCTCAGAATTTTCCGGAATTTACTGGTTACTGATCCATTATCGATTAGCTATTGATTGGCTATCGCAAGGTATTGGCCACGTATTTGGGCTAGGCTAACCACTAGTAAGTCATACCCATAATTTTTAGGAATATATTCATTATTGATCGATTCGCTGTTAATTGGCTATCGCAAGGTATTGGCCACGTATTTGCGCTGAGCTAAGCACCAACCACTACCAAGTCATCCCCAGAATTTTTAGCAATGTATTGATTATAGATCGATTAGCTATTGATTGGCTATCGCAAGGTATTGGCCGCGTATTTGTGCTGAGCTAAGCACTACCAAGTCATCCCCAGCATTTTCCAGACTTTATTGATTATTTATCGATTTGCTATCGCTAGGTATTGGGCACGTATTTGGGCTAGGTTAAGCACTACCAAGTCGTCCCTAGCATTTTCAGGAAGTTATTAATTGATCGATTATTGATTAGATAATAATTCGCTATGGATAGGATATCGCATGCCACGTATTTGGGCTAGGCTGAGCAGTAAGTGATGAACCGGATACAGAGGCTCCTTCTATAACTAGCGATGAAGTTAGAATGGCCTTGAAAGACATGACCAGGGGAAAATCTGCTGGAGAAGATGGAATAACAGTAGATTTAATCAAAGTTGAAGGAGATATCATGCTTGAAAAGCTTGCGGCCCTTTATACACAATGCGTCATAACTTCAAGTGTACCAAAGAGCTGGAAGAACGCCAACATTATACTAATCCATAAGATGGGAGACATTAAAGAATTATAGACCCATTAGCTTGATTTCAGTATTGTATAAAATATTCACCAAGATAATTTCCAATAGAATCAGGGCCACACTTGACTTCAGCCAACCAAGAGAACAGGCTGGTTTAAGGAAGGGATATTCTAGGATGGATCATATCCATGTCATCAATCAGGTAATCGAGAAATCTGCGGAGTACAATGAACCTCTCTATATGGCTTTCATAGATTATGAAAAGGCATTTGATTCAGTAGAAATACCAGCAGTCATAGAGGCATTGCGTAATCAAGGAGTACAGGAGGCATACGTGAATATCTTAGCAAACGTCTACAAGGATTCCACAGCTACCTTGATTCTCCACAAGAAAAGTAGAAAGTTACCTATCAGGAAAGGGGTCAGGCAAGGAGACACAATCTCTCCAATGCTATTCACTGCATGCCTAGAAGAAGTATTCAAGCTCTTAGACTGGGAAGGCTTAGGAGTGAGGATCAACGGCGAATATCTCAGCAACCTTCGGTTTGCAGTTGACATTGTCCTATTCAGCAACAATGGAGACGAATTAGAGCAAATGATTGAGGACCTTAATCGAGAAAGCGTAATTGGGTTTAAGATGAATATGCAGAAGACAAAGACAATGTTCAATAGCCTGGCAAGGGTACAAAAATTCAGGATCGCCAGTCAGCCTCTAGAGTCTGTAAAGGAGTACGTTTACCTAGGTCAATTACTCACAGGGGACCCTGATCACGAGAAAGAAATTTACAGAAGAATAAAATTGGGTTGGGGTGCATACGGCAGGCATTGCCAAATACTGACTGGGAACTTACCACTGTCGCTGATTAGAAAAGTGTACAATCATTGCATTCTACCGGTGCTAACATATGGGGCAGAAACTTGGAGGTTAACAAAGAAGCTCGAGAACAAGTTAAGGACCGCACAAAGAGCGATGGAACGAAAAATCTTAGGACTAACGTTAAGAGGCAGGAATAGAACGGTGTGGATCAGAGAACAAACAGGGATAGCCGATATTATAGTTGACATTAAGCTCTAGAAATGGAGCTGGGCAGGCCATGTAATGCGTAGGATGGATAACTGGTGGACCATTAAGGTTACAGAATTTATACCAAGAGAAGGGAAGTGCAGTCGAGGTCGGCAGAAAACCAGATGGGATGATGAAGTTAGGAAATTTGCAGGCGCAAGTTGGAATACGCTAGCGCAAGACTGGGGTAATTGGAGATCGCAGGGAGAGGCCTTTGTCCTGCAGTGGACATAAAATATAGGCTGATGATGATGATGATGATGAGCAATACCAAGTCCTAACATCCTCCTGCTTAAACACCTTCGCTAGTTCACAGGGGTAAGTGCCATTGCGTTGGACCCTTTCTGCACAACCGCCAGGATCGGCTCACATTTTCTGTTCGCAATGCACGGTCTAACAGTCGGCTTAAACAGCTCCGCTGTTAAAACTAAATATTTTGAGGGCTTGGAACGCTACCCCACTCCGGCTAAGTTCTAGCGTAGTTTGTATTAAAAATTTCAATCTTGTTCAGTGCTGGCGAACAATTGCCGCATGTAGGTCGCGACCGGCAGAGAAAAAAAATGGAACACCGCGCGACATTTGCCTCCTGCACGCGGGAGGAGCGGCTTCACTGCATAGCTGGAACGTAATGGCCTACCTATGCGCAACTGTGCTCCCAGTGGGAGCACAGTTGCACGGACACTACTCCCACCTAAACCTCCTTCATAAAACTAAAGGTAGCGACGAAGTTTTGTCTTGCCGCCGTGGCTGCTGCGAGGAGATCACGTGCTCGTGAGATCAAAAAAAAAAAAAAAAAGTTCACGTGCTCGTGACGCCTGCGACCAGCCCCTATCCGCCCCTAGGTTTGTGAGTGGTGGCGCTGGCTAACATTCCCAGGGTGAGTTCTAGTTGTAAAAAAACAAATACCGCTGCTGACAAATGTCGCTGCTGACACAACAGCTCGAGGTTATGACGAACACCTTCGCGTTTTTTGGTTGCACCTCACACTGATACAGCGCTTCGGCCCCTCCGTCATGAACCCGTCCTGTCTGGGAACGCCATCCACGCTTCCCTTGGCGAGACTATCATGCCCGGCACTACTTCGACTCCTCAGCTAACAAGGTATGCCGCCCCAGCTTCCTTGGTGGTAGAACCGGCTGTGACTCCTACAACGACCGCACTGTCCGTGGACACCGGCCCTAGTTCCACGGGAAGCTGGACAAGCAACCTGGCGGAGACGAGGCGTTGCGACTTCCAGCAGCCGGCTTGCGTAAGAATACCGCCGTTTCGCGGCTTTGAAGATGATGTCACCCTTTGGGTTCACACCATCAATGCCTTGGGTGATCGGCATGCTTGGCAGACCACAAAAGATGGCTGCTTGCAGCCAAACGACTTTTCGGTGCCGCAAAGGCATGGGACACCTTCGAAGGCGTCAAGCAGCAGTCTTGGCCTGAATGGAGCGCAGCGCTGACAGCTGCTTTCGGCCGGCATCCTTGTGCCTGCGTTGATTCCGACCAGCCCATTTCTGCGCATGGCGCTCCTGCGAGCTACCGCTTTGACGCTGCGGCAGGTGTGCTGTGCAGCAGCCCTCAGGCAGAGTGGTGCGCCGCAGACACCGGCTCATCGGGTGTCGCCGTCGGCTCTACCGAAGACAGTAGCAAGCGCATGGCGACCAGCTCTCCTACTTTGACATGGTTATCTACGCCAGCCGAGATTCTGCGACTTCAGCCCCACGAAGCTCGGGAGCAACACCAAATCGCCGCTGCCGACAAGGTTTTGACATATGGGGTCACGGCCTGCCCTGCTGTAGACCCCGGTTGCCAGCTACTTTTTCCAGCGCGGGTCTCTGACTCTGCTTCGGCATCAGGCACCACACCATCACTGCCAGAGCCCGCAATAACATGCTATCCACAGCAGTCGGTGAGCGGTCTCCAAGCTCGCTGTTGAATGTGCACATGAAGGTGCCGTCTCACCGGGTGTCACCGTCGGCTCCATCCGAATTAGTGGGAAACGCCGGGCGCACCTGCGCTTCCGCTACCATCCCGCTTCCGTTAGATCCACCTAGTATCCCTGCCTTGAACTTGGACAGCTCAACTGCACACGACATGGCATCGAACACCTTGAGGAGCCTTGTTCCGTCAGTGGCAACTCTGCAAAAGCGCAAGTTCCGTCCCATGCGAGCACGGATGCTCACCTACTCAATTAAGAAGCAGCGTCGTAGACCACACCGATGCGTTGCGACCAAACGCGATCAATGCGACCATGTGCGTTCAGTGCTACAAACTGTGGTTTGGCGTCAAGAATTTCCTGTCGTATTTTTTCAAGAGCGACGGGATAATCTTCGGCGAGACCTGCGACCAGCGCGCTGCAGTCAGTGCCGCCCGCCAGAGAAGCTGGTTGCGCGCTGGACGGATCACCAACGACGACCTCAAACCCTGGACAAGTTGCTTAGTTGTAAGCGCACAGGAAACTTGCAGCGTGGCCGAGTGTAAAGGCGAAGTGAACTTGGCCGCGCGCGCTCGCAAGGCGGGCGCTAGAACAGAAAGACGGCGAGGAGAGAATAGAACAGCCGGCCAAGTGAACGGGTGCTCTCTCTCTGTCTCTCTCTTCATTACAATGGCGCAGCCGACGAAAGCGCCGTCTTAAGGCGCTCCAGCCTTCAGCACCGTGCTGCGGAGGCCTTTCTTTCGTCCACCGGCATCTCGCCGTCCAGGGTCCGTCTGGCGAGGGAACGCCGTCAACGCTTCCCTTGTCATGGATGCCACACCTGGGAATACCTGGATCTCCAAGCCCCCAAGGTATGCCGTTCGCGCTGCCTTGGACATGGATCCTCGCCGTCGTGGGTGCCTCCTGTGGCCAGTTAACGCCGCCCACGCTTCCCGTGGTCTGGATCACTGCCCGACGACATCATTGATTACTCAGCCAACAATGGATGCCGTTGACGCTCCCCTGGCCATGCTTACGGCTACAGTGAGTACCGCGGCCGCCACTAGCTCTGGTTCAACGGATGCCGTTCACGCTCCCTTGGTCATTGGTCCGCCTGGCCCGAGTACTGCGGCCGCTGCCGCCGCCTCAGGGTGTGCGGATTCCGCCCCTGGCTCAACGGGCAGCTTAACCGACGTCATGCGAGCCGTCTCGCTGCTGTCACATCAGCTGGACGATATCGTTTCAGCCACTACCGGTTTTCCTCTAGCATCCTTTCCATCACCGGCTGCCTCGGAACTACCGGAGTTCCATGGATTTGATATTGACCCCATTCTGTGGCTGCAAGCAGCCAATGCGCTCGGCGCACGTCATGCCTGGCCCGACAACACAACATGGCTCGTTGCCGCGGGGCGACTTCGAGGTGCCGCCAAGGCGTGGGAAAACTACGACGGCATCAAGCAGCGGTCCTCGCCTGAATGGAGTGCAGCTCTGATCGCTGCTTTCGCCCCGGTCACGTGTGCGTGCGACGAGCCCGTCCAGCACTGGTCTGTGGCCGGAGCTCCTGAGGAGCACCACCTTGACGCGGCAGTAGTTCCCAGCAACGCCTGGACAGAGAGGTCCGCAGGCTGCCGCGTCCAGACGGTGTGAAGCGCATGGCGACCACCGCTGCTGCGTCGACCTGGGCGGCGCATCACAAACCGACACCACCAGCTCCACCACAAGCTCTGAACACGCAGCAAGTCACCGCTGCTACTTTCACGTGGCAGTCTACGCCAGCTGAGCTGCTGCGACGAAAACCTTGCGGAGCTAGGAATCCGCAGCATCTCGTCGCTGTAGCTGCACCCGGAAAGGTTTTAGCAGGTCGCCTCGCCACCTACCCCGCTGTAGACCCAGAATTCGAGCCGTTTTTACCACCACGGGCCTCGGACTCCGCGTCGACTTCCGACACCAGGCCATCACTTCCAGAGACCGAGACCACTGTTGGTCCACTGCAGATAGTGAAACGGCTCCCGAACACTTCAACGCCGGGGTGCATGGAGACGCCGGCGCGACCACTCCAGGCACCCGACCTGTCCGCGGATCGTAGCAAGGACGTGATTCCTGACCCGTCGGAGCCATATCGCTGCATGTCCCCGCAGTCATTGGCCGAATTCGCGGCCATTCACAGCGCACGGAGGGAGGCCTAGCTGAAGTTCATCCTCATCAAAGACCTGCCCGCACGCGCAAGACGCGCAAGACGCCGAAAGAGACGCACAAAAGGCCAGTCGCGCGACGCTCGCGGTTTTTCGTCTAGCCCGGCTGATCCGAGTGCAACAACGAAACGTCGTCACTCAGCGGCAACACGAAAAATACGCAGGCGACAGCTGAGCAGAGCAGGTGTTCATCGTCCAGAACCTGCTGCCGTACGTGCACATCTGCAACCGGACAATCGTCGGCGAGACCTGCGACCAGCGCGCTGCAGTCAGTGCCGCCCGCCAGAGAAGCTGGTTGCGCGCTTGACGGTCTTGACAACGACTACTTCGGACGGCGACTATACAATGATTTGCCAGCATCAGCGCGCATTCACAACCGCCAGAGCTATCTTCAGCAGCGTGGCCGAGTGTAAAGATGACGACATGCACTTGGGCTCGGGCGCTCGGACACCGGGCGCTAGGGGGCGAACGAGAAAAAGAGGACGAGGCAGAGAATAGAACAGCCGGCCAAGTGAACGGGTGCTGTCTCTGTGTCTCTCTCTTCATTACAATATATATATATATATATATATATATATATATATATATATATAGTTGCCATCACTCAAAAAGATCACGTGCTCGTGACGCCTGCGGCAGAAAGGATGTTCCACATCCGCCCCTAGGCTTGTGAGTGGTGGCGCTGGCTAACACTAGTGTTCCCAGAGTTAGTTCTACTTGTAAAACATAAATACCCCAGAAAGCGGATGGGAAGACGGTTCCGCGGTAGCTCAATGGTGAGAGCATCGCACGCGTAATGCGAAGACGTGGGTTCGTTCCCCACGTACCTGGGGACAGTTGTTTTTCATCCGTTTTCCTTTCCATTAGTTTATCATTTCTTTAATTGAATTAGTGTGTGCAAGTAATTTCCCCTATGTTGCTCTTGGTGTCAATGTTTGTTGGCTTCTTATGATATGAGTAATAAAAATCGGGCCCCTCCGTGGCCTTTTTTCTCGTTCATTACATAACGAGGGCTCGAATCCGGCAACATTGGTGCCTCCACGGAGCATATGTGGGTTTATTGACCAGTTGCCATCACCAAAAAAGATCACGTGCTCGTGACGCCTGCGGCAGAAAGGATGTTCCGCATCCGCCCCTAGGCTTGTGAGTGGTGGCGCTGGCTAACACTCCCAGAGTTAGTTCTAGTTGTAAAACATAAATACCCCAGAAAGCGGATGGGAAGACGGTTCCGCGGTAGCTCTCAATGGTGAGAGCATCGCACGCGTAATGAGAAGACGTGGCTCCATCCCCACCTGCGGACTGTTGTTTTTCATCCGTTTTCATTTCCATTAGTTTATCATTTCTTTAATACAATTAGTGTGCGCAAGTAATTTTCCTTATGTTGTTCTTGGTGTCAATGTTTGTTGGCTTCTTATGATATGATTAATAAAAATCGGGCCCCTCGGTTCCCTTTCTTCTCGTTCATATATATATATATATATATATATATATATATATATATATATATATATATATATATATATATTGTAGTGACAAATACCGGTGCCAGCAGAGGACGAAGAAGACGTTTCTTGTTGTTGGTGCTCGCACTCGCGCCGCTTGGCCGTTGCCTGTTTCTGGCATTCATAAAAAACGCCAAGCGCATCTAACCTTGAACGCGTCCTATCAATTGGTGGAGCGTGCTGGTTCCCTCTTCATCCTGGAATTCCGTACCCGGACTCTACCCCCCGCCTCGGCAATGCCTGACGACGCACCACAGCAGGGTGCTCCCGCACCACCGGTGGTCGCCTGCTCCGGCGTACCACGACAGCGAGACCCTGTCATTTTCAATGGCACCGACGAGCACGATGTCGAAGACTGGCTCACTTCGTATGAGCGGGTAAGCGCCCACAATAAATGGAATGACAGCGACAAGCTCAGCTACGTCAACTTGTACCTGGCGGGCGTAGCACAGCTGTGGTTCCACAACCACGAAGCTGATATTTCCAACTGGTCCGCCTTTAAAGCGAGCTTCGCGGAAGTCTTCGGCCGACCCGCTGTTCGCAAGCTCCGCGCAGAGCAGCGCTTACGCGGTCGCGCTCAACAATCCGGCGAGAACTTCATGTCCTACATCGAGGATATTGTGGACCTCTGCCGTCGCATCAACCCTGCGATGTCCGAAGCCGATAAAATCATACACATCATGAAGGGGATCGGAGACGACGCCTTCCACATGCTCATTGCCAAAAATCCCCAAACTGTCACGGACGTGGTCCAGTACTGTCAGAGCTACGACGAGTTGAAGGAAACAGCGCATTGCTACACGCCTCCCGAGCTCTGACACAGCCAACATGTCAGCGTTAACTGTAGGCTCCGTTTCTACTGACACCACAATGCTCATGCAGCAGATACAGCAGTTTGTCCGAGAAGAAGTGGCGCGACAATTGTCGCTTGTTTCCTGCGTCCCGGACTCTGCGCAGGCGCTTGCTCCGACGCTACGACAGGCCATAGAGGAGCAAATTTCTGAGGCTCTCCCAACCACCTACCAGCATCCGCCTGTTTCCGCTCCCCTCACCTATGCTGAGGTCGCACTCCGCCAGTCAATAGCAATGCCACTCATCACGGATCCTGTTCGCCCAGCAAATACCTTCTACACTGCGCGCGCGCCTGTCCACCTGAACCCGCCTCCTTTTCGCCGTCCCGCCCCGCCGTCCACTAATCCTTGGCGCACCCAGGACAACAGACCTATTTGCTATTTCTGTTATCTACCTGGCCATGTCGCACGTTTCTGTCGTCGTTGTGACATCCGTACTAGTGCAGGCGAAGTAAATGAAGGCTACTTTCCTTCTGAGCCACCACACCCGATCTCCTCCCACTCAACGATGAACAGCTCCTCACCGAATCGACGTGACTACGGCCCACATCGGTCGCCCTCACCACGTCGCCGTTCACTTTCCGCAATGGTTCGTCGCCCCCCACCAGTCCAAGCGGAAAACTAGCCCTCGCAGTTCCGGAGGCAAGAACTGCGCTCGTGTCGACAACTTCAAGGCCTGGATTTCTACCTGCGAACGAAATCACCGTGAATATCGAAGGTGTTTCTGTGCAAGCACTTCTCGATACTGGAGCCGCTGTGTCTATTCTTAGTGGATAGCTGTGTCGCAAGCTCAAAAAAATTACAATTCCGCTTTCCGACGTCTCCCTGCGTACCGCAACCGCGTACCACATTCACCCTTCAGTGGCATGCACAGCTCGCCTTGTCATTCAGGACGTTTTGTATGTAGTCGAATTCGTCGTTTTTTCACCGTGTTCACACGACGTTATTTTGGTTTGGGACTTTCTTGCTACTAACCATGCCGTTGTTGACTGTGCGCGTGCCGAACTTGAGTTGTCGCCGACGTGTGACGCCGCATCTGACAAGCCGCCTTCTCGAGTGGTCATCGCCGCGGACACTGAATAACCTCCTTTGTCTTGTGTTCTTGTGCCACTTTCTTGTTACTATGCTCCCTCTTCCACCACCCTGTTTGCGACCTCCGAAGCCTTCACCTCTCGCAAAGACTTCCTCCTTCCTTTTGCAGTTCTCACAGTCGAAAACTCTTGCAGCGCCATTTATGTCACGAATCGGTCCTCTTCCCCAGCCACCTTATTCCGTGGTGAATGTATAGGTCGGCTTGACGATGTTGATTCCGCCTACTCCACTCAACTTCCTGACGACACGATGAGTCTTCACGTCGACAGCATTACTCCTGTTACCACCGCCGATTCGTCCTCCTTAGAAGCCTTCCTCCCGTCAATTGATTCCGAACTTCCACCTGCCCAGCGTACCCAACTCTTGGAACTGCTCGATCGCTTTCGGCTGTCGTTCGATAATAAGCAATCTTCCTTGGGCCGCACCTCCTCCATCGTTCACCACATTGACACCGGCACACATGCACCCCTACGCGAGCGTCCATACCGAGTTTCTCACGCTGAACGCCGTGTCATTGATGAACAGGTCAACGACGTGCTTCATCGTGGCGTAATACAACCCTCGCACAGCCCTTGGGCCTCCCCAGTTGTGCTGGTAAAGAAAAAGGACGGTAGCATTCTATTTTGCGTTGATTATAGGCGCCTTAACAAGATCACACGAAAAGATGTTTATCCGCTGCCCCGAATCGACGACGCTTTCGACTGCTTGCAAGGAGCAGAGTTCTTTTCCTCTTTGGACCTTCGATCTGGGTATTGGCAGGTCCCTATGAATGACACTGACCGTCCGAAGAGAGCGTTTGTAACCCCAGACGGGTTATACGAGTTTAACGTGATGCCATTCGGCCTTTGTAATGCGCCTGCCACCTTCGAACGCCTCATGGATAACATTCTTAGAGGCCTCAAATGGCACACGTGTCTATGCTACCTGGACGGCGTCGCAGTCTTTTCCAAGGACTTTGACTCCCATATAAACCGTCTCGCAAGCGTCCTGACTTGCCTTTCCGACGCTGGACTACAGCTTAACCTGAAGAAGTGCCACTTTGCCGCCCGCCGGCTTACCATCTTAGGTCATGTTGTCAGCAAGGACGGCGTCCTTCCCGACCCTGCAAAGCTTCGCGCCGTCGCAGAGTTCCCCAGGCCGTCTACGCTGAAGGAGCTCCGTAGCTTTATAGGCCTGTGTTCGTACTTTCGCCGATTCGTGCGTAATTTTGCGTCCATAATCGCCCCCTTAACGCAGCTGCTAGCCAACAGCCAAGACATCTCGGCATGGTCTACAGCTTGCGAAGATGCGTTTGCCACCTTACGCCATCTTTTGACATCCCCACCTATTCTACGCCACTTTGACCCAGACGCTCCAACAGAAATCTACACAGACGCTAGTGGAGTCGGCCTCGGCGCTATTCTAGCCCAGCGTAAGTCTGGCTTCAAAGAGTACGTCGTCTCTTACGCCAGCCGCACTCTCGCCAAAGCGGAAATGAACCATTCGGTCACGGAAAAATAATGTCTTGCTATCGTTTGGGCAATCACCAAATTTAGACCTCACGTATATGGCCGTCCATTTGATGTCGTGACTGATCACCACGCCCTGTGCTGGCTGTCGTCATTAAAAGACGTATCTAGTCACCTAGCTCGTTGGGCGCCTCGTCTCCAGGACTATGACATCCGTGTTGTCTACAGCATTCGGATACCGACGCTCTTTCGCGCTCACCACTGCCTAATGAGTCTGATGCTGCGTCTGTCTCAAGCTATGATTATTCTTCTCTTACATTGGCCGACATGCCATCTGAGCAACGCCGGGATCCTTGGATAGCATCTCTTCTAGAGTATTTATCTCAGCCATCACCCCCCACCACCGACCACTCGCTTCGGCGCACTGCTCGCCACTTTGCCATCCGCGAAGGGCTCCTGTACCGCCGCAACTACCTCTCTTATGGCCGTAAATGGTTGCTAGTGATTCCTCGCCATCTACGTTCTGACATCTGTGCCTCTTTTCATGCGGATCCTCAATGCGCCCATGCCGGTGTCCTAAAGACGTATGCGCACCTACGGCTTCGATACTACTGGCGCGGAATGTACCGCTTCGTTCGGCAGTACGTCCGCTCGTGCTCCAAGTGTCAACGCCGCAAGAGCCCACCTAACCAGATAACAGGACCGCTTCAACCATTGCCTTGTCCCTCCCGTCCTTTCGACTGTATCGGCATTGACTTGTACGGCCCTCGACCGTACACGCCAGATGGCAACCGCTGGGTTATCGTAGCCGTGGACCACCTCACGCGCTACGCCGAAACTTCAGCGCTTCCGGCGGCCACAGCACGTGAAGTCAGCTCATTCATCCTTCGCAACCTTGTTCTTCGACATGGTGCGCCTCGCGAGCTACTGAGTGACCGTGGTCGTTCATTCCTCTCCGAGGCTGTAGAAGCCCTGCTCCGCGAATGCAACGTTGTCCATAGAACTACGAGCGCCTATCATCCGCAAACCAATGGTATGACTGAACGCTTCAGTCGCACTCTAGGCGACATGCTCGCTATGTACGTTTCCGCTGACCACACTAACTGGGACCGCATACTTCCCTTTGTTACATATGCCTACAGCAGCGCCACTCAGTCGACCACAGGATTCTCTCCTTTCTTTCTTCTTTATGGTCGCGAACCTTCCTCGTTTATGGACACGATTCTTTTGTATTGCCCCGACGCTTCAGAATGTACGACTCTATCCGAAGCTGCCACCTATGCCGAAGAATGTCGTCAGATCGCACGTTCTCTTACCGCGCAAAACCAGGCCAGCCAGCAACATAGTCTAGACGCCGGCTTGTCCTTTCCATCATATTCACCTGGAACGCTGGTATGGCTCCGCGTTCCCTCGCCTACTCCCGGCCTTTACACAAAGTTCAGCTCAAAGTATGACGGCCCTTACCGGGTTCTACGACAGACGTCCCCGGTCAACTACGTCATTGAGCCCGTTCAGCCATCTACGGACCAACGGCGTCGCGGACGCGAAACTGTTCATGTCGACCGACTGAAGCCGCACTACGACCCACCAGTGCTGCGTGTTCCATAGGTCGCCAGGATGGCTCCTTTTTCGCCGGGGAGTGATTGTAGTGACAAATACCGGTGCCAGCAGAGGACGCAGAAGAAGACGTTTCTTGTTGTTGGTGCTCGCACTCGCTCCGCTTGGCCGTTGCCTGTTTCTGGCATTCATAAAAAACGCCAACCGCATCTAACCTTGAAAGCGTCCTATCAATATATATATATATATATATTGCTACACGCGTGTGGTATTTGGTTGATTGAACGAGCGCGCGGGCGCCATCACTCGAGAAAAGAAGAGCAAGAACGAGCTGGGCTCGCGCTGTGAATCTAACCGGTCAGCGCTGGAACCGCTGTTGTAAATACAACCTGTAAATAGTTGGTAGTCTTACTGACTCGTCCTTAGCGTAACATTCTGGTGGAGGTGGAACGTTCCCCGTCCTCGCCACGGAGCTCCGAAGCGGCCGCACCGTCGTCTTCTCAGCCATGGCTTCTGATGGAAACACCTCGTCGCCACCTACACCTGCGGCGCCAACTACAACGTACGTTACGGTTCCTAGTCTCCGTGATCCTGCGACATTCTCCGCCCAAAATGGCGTTGACGTCGACGACTGGCTCAGCATGTATGAGCGTGTTAGCCGAAGCCACCACTGGGATGCTACCATCATGCTTGCCAATGTGATCTTTTATCTGGACGGGACACCGCGTGTCTGGTTTCGCACGCATGAGGTTGAGGTATCCAGCTGGGACACTTTCAAAGAGAGACTTCGCGACATATATGGCAACCCGTCAAGTCGCCAACAGGCTGCGCGAAAAGAGCTTGCTTCCCGTGTCCAGTCGTCGACAGAATCGTATGTCTCCGACATACAGGAAGTGCTCGCGCTTTGCCGGAAAGTCGACGAGCACATGACCGAGGTCACAAGGTGGGCCATATCCTAAAAGGCATCGCGGACGACGCCTACAATTTGCTCGTATATAACGACGTTTCTACTGTCGAAGCCATCGTCAAAGAATGCCGCCACTTCGAGGTAGCCAAAAGCCGCCGCGTCGTCCCACAGTTTTCCCGGCTCCCAAACACCACTGCCACGTCCTCTTGCTCCGCTGTTCCTGCCACATGACCATTTCAAGAGAACGTCACGCGTATCGTTCGCCGTGAGATTGAAGCGGCGAGTCCGGCCCCTCTTCATCCTCGACCCCTCGACTGTACTTTTGACCCAGCGGCCCCTACTATTTCCGTTATACAAGCGGTTGTGCGGCAAGAAATTGCAAACCTTGGCATCCCTACTGCCTGCTCTGTCTCCCGACCAGATTCAGCACCCATTCCTATGTCCACAACCTTTAATGACCAGTATTTCGCTCCCAGACCACGAAATCCTGCTGAATGGCGAATACCTGACGACAAACCGATCTGCTTCCGCTGCCACCGAGTTGGTCACGTATCCCGTCACTGCCGCACCACCTGGATGCCGCCCTACTGGAGCTCATTCCCTGCTTCTCGCCCATACGCCGACGCTCGCCGTTACTCACCTCGCCGTCTGTACCCTACTTCTGATGCCCCTGACAGCCGCTCCTCCGGGCGATCGCCGTCGCCTCAACACCGTCGCTCCCCGTCACCCCAACCTCGCCGCTTTTCCTCGCCAAACCGCCGGACGGAAAACAAGGCCATGCAGCTCTTGAGGGTAGTGCTGCATCACGTTCGTCCTGGCCAAATCCTCCGTTGACGCTCCTCACGAACACGAACCTAATGAAGTAGACGTAGATGGTGTCCCGTTGACGGCATTGATTGATACTGGAGCCCAAGTGTCCATAATGAGCGCTAACCTATGTCGTCGCCCCAAAAAAGTTCTAACGCCTGCCGTCACTCGAGCCGTACGCGTCGCCAATGGCGCCACTGTTGCCGTCTGTGGTATGTGCACTGCTCGCGTAGGAATTGCTGGCCGCCAAGTTCCAGTCCTGTTCTCCGTGCTGACCAGTTGCCCTCATGACCTAATCTTCGGACTCGACTTTCTGACGACGCATTATGCCCTCATTGACTGTTCCACCTGCACGCTGTGCCTCGAGCTTCCTCTTCTTTCCGACGTTCGCCCCGAAGAACCGAACACCCTATGCACTACAGCGTTTGTTCGGTTACCTCCAAAAGCGCTAACCTTCGTCGATTTGGCCTCAACGGCAACCGTGCCTGATGGCAACTATGTCGTCGCCCCTATTCGTGATGTACTCCTGGCACGCGACATCTCTGTGCCCCACTCCGTCATTACCCTTGCCGCTAATCGGATGTGCCTCCCCGTTGTCAATTTTGGCTTGACGAAGCAAGTGTTACCTGAAAGCGTAGCGATGGTTACGCTCCGGTCAGTGACAGATGACCACGTCACTGCTTTTGCAGCCGACGCGTCTTCAGAACCTTGAACCTCGACGGCCCATTACGTCCCATGGTCGCTCCGGACATCGCCCGTGGCCAAGCAGCCGCCCTATATCGCCTTTTGCTTTCCTACCGCGACATATTTGACACTGACAATCGCCCATTTGGTCAGACGTCCCTTGATAAGCATCGGATAAACACTGGTGATGCTGTTCCCATTCATCGCCGAACGTATCGCGTGTCCACGGCAGAGCGGAAAGTTATTCAGCAGCAAGTCAACAAGATGCTCGCCAAAGGCATTGCCGAGCCCTCGTCGAGCCCTTGGGCGTCACCGGTCGTGCTCGTCAAAAAGAAAGATGGCACGTGGCGTTTCTGCGTTGATTACCGCCACCTAAACCGAATCACTAAAAAGGACGTTTACCCGTTACCACGAATTGACGACGCTCTCGATTGTCTTCACGGTGCCAAATACTTTTCGTCCATTGACCTTCGATCTGGTTATTGGCAGATTTCCGTCGATGAGGAAGACCAAGAAAAGACCGCTTTCGTCACTCCAGATGGCCTCTACCAATTTAAGGTTATGCCGTTTGGCTTATGCAATGCCCCCGCCACGTTCGAACGGATGATGGACTCTCTGTTTCAAGGTTTCAAATGGTCCACTTGCCTTTGTTACCTCGACGACGTCCTTGTGTTTTCTCCTACGTTTGAGACGCACCTTGAGCGCGTCGCAGCTATCCTTGACGTCTTCCGCAAGGCTGGGCTCCAATTAAACTCATCGAAGTGCCACTTCGGGCGCCGACAGATTACAGTGCTCGGCCATCTCGTCGATGCTTCCGGAGTACTACCCGACCCGGAGAAGGTTCGAGCAGTAACAGCTTTTCCTGTACCTCAGTCTGTCAAAGACGTCCGGAATTTTGTGGGGCTCTGCTCTTATTTCAGACGTTTGTGAAAGATTTCGCAGCAATCACTCGACCACTCACTGAACTTCTGAAGAAAGACGTGCTTTTTACGTAGGGTTCCCCTCAAGCTACCGCATTTTCACGCCTTATCACGATTCTGACCAATCCACCGATCTTGGCCCACTTTGACCCGTCCGCACCTACAGAGGTCCGAACCGATGCAAGTGGTTATGGAATCGGCGCAGTCTGAGCGCAACGGCAACACGGACACGACCGCGTTATAGCCTACGCTTGCCGGCTCCTGACAACTGCAGAGCGAAACTATTCGATTACCTAAAGCGAAATTGGAATGTCTTGCTCTCGTCTGGGCTGTTTCAAAGTTCCGCCCATATTTATATGGCAAGCCCTTCTCAGTAATCACAGACCATCATGCCCTGTGTTGGCTTTCGTCGCTCAAGGATCCTACTGGCAGGCTCGGTCGTTGGGCTCTCCGACTACAAGAATTTCCCTACACAGTGACGTACAAGTCGGGACGCCAACACCAGGACGCAGATTGCCTCACTCGCTACCCAGTCCAAGACCCGACCTCTACGTCTGAACCCGACGCCGACGCCTGCGTTCTCTCTGTTTTTCCACTGGTCCATGTCGCCGACGAGTAGCGCCGTGACCCGTCCTTGCGTATCATCATTGACCGCCTGGAATCGTCACTTGCCGACAACTCCCTTCGCTTATTCACACTTCAAGGTGGCGTACTCTACCGCCACAACGTTCACCCCGACGGCCCAGCATTACTCCTTGTGATCCCTAAACACCTTCGCTCGGCTGTTCTCCACGAACTTCACGACCTGCCCACTGCCGGCCACCTCGGTGTGTCACGTACCTACGACCGGATCGGCCGACGCTCCTTTTGGCCAGGGCTTGCTCGCTCCGTTCGAAGATACGTAGCTGCGTGTCAGAAATGCCAGCGACGCAAGACACCGCGACGCTCCCTGCTGGGTACCTTCAACCAATTGACATTCCTGGGAACCATTCTTTCGGGTTGGTTTAGATTTACTTGGTCCTTTTCCTCTTTCTACCACTGGGAACAGGTGGATCGCTGTGGCCACAAATTACGCTACACGCTACGCCATCACCCGAGCGCTCCCTACAAGCTGCGCCACAGATGTTCCCAATTTTCTTCTACGCGACGTGATTTTATTACATGGAGCTCCACGACAACTTCTCACAGACCGTGGCCGGGCATTCCTGTCAAAAGTTATCGCGGACATCCCGCAGTCCTGTGCCACGAGGCACAAGCTATCCACGTCATACGATCCGCAAACAAATGGCCTCACGGAGCGTCTTAATCGCACTCTCACAGACATGCTCGCGAAGTATGTCTTTTCCGACCACACTGACTGGGACCTCGCTCTACCGTTTGTCACCTTTGCGTACAATTCCTCGCGCCACGACACAGCCGGTTATTCGCCATTTTTCCTTCTGTTCGGCCGAGAGCCAGCACTGCCCCTCGACACAACCCTCCCTGTTCACGCAGCACCCACCAGTGAATATGCACTTGATGCCGTAGCCCGCGCTGCCCACGCAAGGGAAATTGCCCGTGACCGCCTTCTGCACTCCCAAGAGAGTCAAAGTACGACCAGCGACATCGAGACGTGCACTTCCCGCCTGGTTCTTCGGCGCTTCTATGGTCTCCGTCGCGTCAGGTCGGCCTGTCAGAAAAACTGCTGTCTCGTTACACAGGCCCCTACCGAGTGCTTCGTGCCGTGACTCCCGTCACCTACGAGATCGCCCCTGACGCCCCATCTGCTTCCCAGTCCAGTGATATCGTGCACGTTACACGACTGAATCAGTATCACCCTCCCAGTGATGACATTTAGACGCTCCGGGACGTCGCTTCTGCCGCCAGGGGATTATGCTACACGCGTATGGTATTTGTTTGTTTGAACGAGGCGCGCGGGTGCCATCCCTCGAGAAAAGAGGAGGAAGAACGAGCTGGGCTCGCGCTGTCAATCTAACCGGTCAGCGCTGGAACCGCTGTTGTAAATACAATCTGTAAATAGTTGGTAGTCTTACTAACTCGTCCTTGGCGTAACAATATATATATATATATATATATATATAACCTGTTTTTGCATCGCATAACACCGTAAGCTGAGACGCGTAGTACTTGTTCGGGTGAACAACACGTGATTATTCAGAAAAAGTGCTGCGTGGGTCAGCTTTGTCCCCGTTGCCTTGTGTGACACGCTGTTTTGGAGTTTCTGTAGCCTGTGTTTTTTCCAGTTATACACATCACAGTTATATAGCATGTGTCTTCCAGTTATATACCTGTTGATAGTCTGCGCTCGTGTTTGTCAAGTCGTGTTTCGTTTTTCTTTTTCGTTTTTTTTTGCGCAGGTTCCTTGAACTAAAGCAGTACGATGCAAATGTTCGCGAAGTGGGGTTCATCACTTTTGATACAGATTCGTGAACAGCTGCGTTAAGGATCCGGCGGTAGGAATACACGGCATATTCCCAAGACAAATCCTTTTACACTGCGTTGCAGCGCACTAGACCTACATTTGTAAGATGCTCATTGATGGAAACCGTTTCTATGTGTAACGTTTGCCTTTAGATACGGTTTGTTTACAAATAAAACATATGTTCCACTGTGATTTTATGCACTCGATAACCAGCGGCACCAGTTTGTCATGAAGGCGTAGGACCTGTTTCCATGCATGCAGAGATGCCAGAGTCATGACGAAACGACGAGAATAGTCGAGGGGCTCCGCGTTGATTGCGCAAATTTTTACGTGATACTCCTGTTATCAAGCGAATATGTCACGCGCCTAGTGTTCGGCCATTGCGGTGGTAACATGTTTAAATTATGAAGCTGCAGAAGCTCGACACATGGCAGATGATTGGGTAGACGCAGGTATACACGTACGCACTTTGGCGCAGCGCAAACACATTGAGATGTTGAATCAGTAGGTGCTACATAGTGCTACATAAACGCAAGCGGTGAATCCTTTACTTCATTGCAGCCCTTTCACGGCGGGCAAGTGTCATTGGATAGTTAAATCGAGAATCTGATTAATGCAATAGAAATCACCCGCGAAGCGGCTTGATCTGCTCAAGCCACGACAGTGATTTACCCGGCAGGTAGAGTGGTCGTGGACGACATAGCACTCAAATGAAGCTCTGCCGGGTAAAGGAACATCGCGTTCATTACGTATACAAGGTGTCCCAGCTATCACGCAGCACGATTTAAAAAAAGAGGAGCGGCGTTACGCTGAGCAAACCTAGTGCGCGTTGTTTCCAGTACCGTGGAGTAGCCGCCAGTATTTTTTTCGTTACTGAGATTTAATTAATTATATGTAATTATCTAACTCGATAAGTACTGTCCTAATTATCAAAGTGTCAATGAGAAAGTTGTAGAGCAACATGAAAAACTACCGATACAGCTTTCTGTTGCTCAATACGTGCTTCGTAAATGTGTTTTTTTCGAGCGTGAAAGAAGCCCGCAAATGCAAGCAGAATTACCGCGCGACTGGCTGCTCAAGGCACTTTGCGTGCATTTGCGGGCTTCTTTCATGCCCTAAAAAACACATTTATGTAGCACGTATTGAGCAACAGAAAGCTGTATCGGTAGTTTTTCATGTTGCTCTACAACTTTCTCATTGACACTTTGACAATTAGGAGAGTACTTCTCGAGTTAGATAATTAATTACAATTAATTAATTAATTAAATCTCAGTAACCAAAAGATTACTGGAGACTACTCCACTGTACCGGAAACAATACGCACTAGGATTGCTTCGCGTAACGCCATTCCTCGTTTTTTAAAATCGTGCTGCATGATAGCTGGGACACCCTGTATATTAGTTGCCAGACAAGGAGCTCTTAATTTTGTGCCTGTACCACAGAACACGTATAATGCACGTATAAAGAACGGAAACTGTACCTTCCACACGGCAACGCAAATAAGAGTAGTGGTGGCGTTGTGGAGCGCTCGCAAAATCAAAAGTAATATCATCATCATTACGTACTGAGCATTATGGACGCTGCGATAGTGGTTGGCGGGGCTGTTCGCGCTGCTCAGTCTCTGGCTTTGGCCGTTTTGCTACCGCTGTGTAAGCAAACATATTCGTGAGGGCTCTGACATAGACAAGTTCCCACGCAGAGGCTTTCCTTGCTCGTCCACTGTTGATTGGCTGAATGTCAAGCCGAAGTATACTTCGAAAGCCTTTTGCGAACACACTGTGATCAGATTTATCATCTGCAGTTTGAAGAGGAAAAAAGATTGTTTTTAGTGATTTGTCATGTTTGCAAAGTGTGGAGTAGGCCGGTTGTGTGAGCTTGCCTTTTATAGCTATCTTTTATCTTACGGCGCAGGGCTAGTATAGTTATTGATTTCATGCTAACTGTACATAAACCATGTAATAGTGACTGTCTGAGACTCAGTCATCACGAAGTATGGTTACCTCAAAATTGCATTGAGCGTTTTTAATCGTTTTAAAATACATTGCATTTTCATGTTATGGAGCATGTGACATATGGTGATAATACGCGCCAAGCTGATTTGCAAAGAACAGATGAGAGAGTTTGTGCATTAGCAAGTGAGAGCTTGCTTCATTGTTTCTGTTCTGGTCGTCATTGCTATAATTACTAGAAAAGAAAGAAGTAGGGACTCAACATCTGTTTCTCATAAAGCGGCCTTAAAAACACGTAAGTTTGTATGCCAAATTTTAGCACTGGCTTTGGTAAGACACAAAATTGTAGTGTTGCTTTCCTGATAGGGCTCACGCGCCTCTAATCTGGTGAACTTGCTAACATTTCATAGTGAGGCACGTAGTTCAAGAGGACCTTTTGTCATTAAGGTGACCGTTGAACTTCTTATGGCTTGGCGTGGGCCGCTTGCGCAACAATAATCTATCGTTTGTCCGTCTTCCTGAGAAGAGAAATGATGAAGCCATGAAAAACATGCAAGCAAAATATGGTGAAGCAAACGTTAGTCCAATAAATGAAGAAATCGCGGTTCTGGTTGAAGTGTTCAGAAACATACCCTGAGAGGATTATGACCCTTGATGTTATTTCCAATGGTGACACATTCATTGTTGACTTGTACGACCAGAGACAATAGAGTCCTGTCAAGATGTACGCTGAGTTGTCATCGACAGATCATCAAGGACTTGCGAATTTATGGCACCACGCGAGCTTTGTGTGCGATGAAGACGACGGTGACGACATGCCACGTGGCTTTGGCGCGAGCGCACCGAGAGTCATAAGGAAAAAAAGAAACTAAATCTCAATAAGAGAAGCAGGACAGAAGAGAGACGTCAGCGGGGGTTGTTCGAGAATGGCTGCTGCGGTGCGGAGGTGTACGCGTGTAGGGCCAGAAGGACCCGAGCCTACAAGGCCTTCACGCGAATGCATCGAAGTTTCCCCGACGGCCTGATGTCTAGCGTACCGTGGGACGGCCATAGATTTCCGAAAACGTTGTCTTGAACTACTCCCAGTTATGAATCTCCGCTTCGTGATTCCGGAACCAGAGACTGGCGACGCCGGTCAAGTAAAAGATTACATTGGTCCGCCTAGTCGCATCGTCCGATTTGTTGACTGCGCTCACCCTCTGATAAGTTGTCAGTCAGTCCTCGACGTCTTGGTCGTTAGCCCCGCTGAATATCGGTGGGTGACGCTGAGGCAGCACGCCAGGACAGACGGTGCCTAGAGTCTGGAAGGAGCCTTGCGTGGTGGTTTCTCCTGGCATCGCTGATGCTGGAGGTAAGGTATGGTTTCGTAGTTCCAGGTTGGGAGACTGGGAGAATACCCGGTGCCATTCCACCATTCTGTGAGGGGGTTTATTTACAAAGCAGTTAGGGCTACGCAGCAACCTTGGCTCAAGAGCGTCGGTCGCTGTCTCACGCTCTCCGGCCTGCTGGATTTCGTCATCCTCTCTCAATGGTTGCGGACTCTCTTCCCCACTACACTATATATATATATATATATATATATATATATATTGTAGCGGCAACATTCGGAGGTTAGAAGAAGACAAATAGGTGGTGTGGAGCGCACGCTAGAACTGGGCGGTTGATCGTACCGGACTGGTTTTCGCCTTCGGCAGCTGCCTTCATGTGCTCTCATCTACCATCGCCTGTAAATAAACCCAAACCTTCGTAAAAATTTGGTGGAGACGCCAAGTACATCGGCCTGAACGACCATGCAGCTCTACCGACTTCGCGATGGAGCAGACGCTTGGCTGGCTTGTCACCACAGGCAGCGGACACGGAAGATTCGAGAGAAGGCACCATCGGCGGTGAGCTCCAAGACCGTCGCAAAGGCCAGGCTGGCTACGGGACACCGCGGAGCGACATCCAAGCAGCTTTTCGGGGAAGTCGGATGAAGATGTGGAAGACTGGTGGAAGCACTACCAAAGACTGAGTCGCCACAACTGCTGGAGTACTACGAAGCAGCTCGAGAACGTGGTATTCTTTCTTGCCAGGACCACACTTCGCTGGTTTGATAACCGTGAGAGCGTGTTTACAACCTGGGACGATTTCGTTGATAAATTTAAGAAGTGCTTCGGTGAATCGATGTCTAAAGAGAAGAAAGCTGAGCAGTCGCTTTCACGCAGGGCTCAAATACCTGGCGAGACATGCACAACTTACATTGAGGCTGTTTTAAATTTATGCGGAATAGTGAGTGCGACCATGTCTGACAAGGATAAAGTGGGGCTTCTTCTGAAAGGAATCGCACAAGATGTTTATAGTTTTCTGATAACGAAAGAAGACCTCAGAACCCCTTCCGACCTAAGGCAGCACTGTCAGACGTTTGAAGATTTAAAATGCGGAGAATTTTACTAAAATTTGGGCGCTTAGACAATGTCACCACCGTTGCAAGTTTGACAGTCCCATTTGATGACATCTCCTCGGTAATGCGGCAAGTAGTCAAAGAAGAGCTTGCTCTGCTTTGAGTTGCCGACCTAGCTCATGAGTATCATCATCAATGCGCCGTTGACCAGCGCTCTCATGCGCCACAGACATCTAGGTCTCGCGAGAGTTATATGGAACCTCGTGTGACCTATACCGAGCCGTTTGAAAGCAGGAACAAGCGCCCTCTGGGAAATTAGGGACGTAGGCCACTTCCACCCCAAAGATTTCCTACTCGGCCTCCTTCTCCCGTCTACAACCAACCAGCCAGCCCGTTCTCACCGGGGACGACAAATCGCGACTACCGCACTTGCTACCACTGTGGCCTGCCTGGACACATCGCTAAGTACGGCCCTCACCGCCAGCAGCGAGCTCCGCGATTTAATGCCTACATCCCTCCTACGTCCGCAGTCGAGCTGTGGTCGTTCCCCAGTTCCTTTCAACGAATGCAACAGGAAGGCGTGACACGAGCTGACTCCCCGATGTCCGACCGCTGCCTTACCCCGCCACCGACGCGACAACGGCGATCCCCGTCACCGCGTCGTCGCTCTAGGTCACCGCCACCGCTGGGAAACTACCTGGTGGGACCGATGAGGGCGAAGCGGCAGTACGATCACCTTCATAAAGACTCCCTTGTGCAGTGATGTTAAAGCAGAAAGTCTGTGTTTATGTAGACAATGCGAGTACGGTAGCATTAGTTGATACCAGGGCTGCAGTCTCGATAATGAGTCTAGCTTTCAAAAATCGTCTTGGACAAAAAGTATTGTTTGCTTGGGCCCGAACGCTACCTTTCGCGGTGTTGGTGGAGAACTGTTGAGTCCGATTGGTGTTTGTTGTGTATCGATCACCATAGGTAGTCAAAAATTTAGGACTGAACTTACTGTGCTCGCACGCGCTGCCCATGACGTTATCTTCTTAGCTATTGATTTCTTCCGTGAATGTGGGGTGACTTTGGATGATGGCAGTGGTGCCATTTCTCTGGGCAGCGCCGTGCGTACTCCCGTGACCGAATTCATTAATGAAACCTCGGACGTTTTGTCGGTGGCGCAAGATGTTTGTGTGCCCCAAAGGACCGCAATGTTCGTACCCGTACACTCTTCTCGACCTCGTAAGGGATTCTGCTATGGTTTGGTTGAGCCTAATTTCAACAAAGCGCTCAAGAAAAATGTGATAGCGCCTCGTTGCCTCGTGCTCGCCGTCGACAGCTCTACACACTTGTGGACAGTAAATGTCTCAACACAACCGATATCTCTGCCGGCATCACTTAAACGGGCAAACTTTGACGAAGAAGCTACGATAACTGTCCAAACCGTAGAACTGCAGTCTGCCGGAGCGAAATCCCATCCTGATTCCTACCCTGATTATTCCCTTGACTTTGAGCGCATGATCAACAAGTCACTGCCTTCGCCTGAGCGGCGTCTCCTTCAAGAGGTGCTGGCAAGTTACGCTTCAGTGTTTGATTTTGCGGAAGACCAAAATCAACAAATAAGCTGCTGCCGTCTCGTACGCAGCATCGAATCAATATCGGGCAAGCGTCGCCAATTCGTCAGAAACCTTACCGCGTTTCGCCTTCTGAGCGGAAAATCATCGCCGAGCAGGTGCAAGAAATGTAGCGGGACGGAGCCATACAAGGATCATGCAGTCCGTGGGTAGCTCCGGCGATTCTCGTCAAAAAGGACAACTCGTGGCGGTTTTGCGTGGACTACCGCCGTCTCAACGCCGTCCCAAAAAGAGACGTGTACCCACTGCCACGTATTGATGACGCCGTCTACTGTCTGCACCCCGCGTCATATTTTTCTTCCGTTGACATGTGGTCAAGATACTGGCAAATTCCTATGCACCCCTTGGACAAGGCGAAGACAGCCTTCGTAACACCCGACGCCCTCTTTGAGTTCAACGTTATGGCTTTCGGCTTGTGCAACGCTCCGGCGACATTCGAGAGGTTTGTGGATACAGTGCTCCGCGCACTCAAATGGGAAATTTGTATGTGCTATTTAGATGACGTTATTATTTATTGTACGACGTTTCAAGAGCATAATCACCGCTTATCGATCGTGCTTGACTGCATACGGCGAGCTGACCTTAAGTTAAACTTCAAAAAGTGTCTCTTCGGTGACCGTGAAGTTCTTGTACTAGGCTTTCTGGTCAACAACCAGAGAATAAGACCAGATTCACAAAATATTGCGGTGGTTTGTAACTTTCAGCAACCAAAGACGGTGAAAGACCTTCGAAGTTTCTTGGGCCTTTTCTCATATTTCCGCCGATTTATCAAGAATTTCGAACAGCTTGCTTCTCCTCTGACGTCCCTTCTTCACAAGGACACGTCATACGTGTGGACGGATTCTTGCGAGTCTGCATTTCAGCAACTGAAGTTTTTACTGACTTCCGTACCGGTCCTGATGCACTTCGATCCCGCTGCCTTCACTGAACTGCATACTGATGCTAGTGGTGTTGGTGTTGGTGCTGCACTCGTTCAGATCTGCAATGGTGGGCAGCATGTCGTCGCTTATGCTAGTCGGACACTTACCAAAGCGGACAAGAACTACACCGTCAACGAACTGGAGTGCCTAGCACTTGTATTCGCCATTCAGAAGTTCCGGCCGTATTTGCACGGCCGCGAGTTCACCATACTGACTGACCACCATTCACTGTGCTGGCTTGCTGGGCTCCGCGACCCGTCCGGCCGATTAGCCCGTTGGGCGTTGCGCCTTCAAGAGTACAGTTCAAGAGTTCAAGAGTAGCTTTTCAATTACCTACAAAAGCGGACGATGCCACACATGCCGACTGCTTCTCGCGCCTCCCCTCATCGTACGCAAATGCAAAGGACGATGACTTCGACGACTATTTAGTTTCTATTTCGTCCGACTTCCCAGACGTCAGTAGATTCAAGAGCGAGCAACATCGTGACCCTGCCTTGAAACATTTATTGGAATCTGCGCATGATTCACAGGGCAGCCATTTTCTATTTCTAATGGTTTGCTCTAGAAGAACAATTACTCAGCTGACGGCCCTCCATTACTCTTAGTAGTGCCAGAAAACCTGCGCTCTGCGGTTGTTCGTTCGATGCACGATGACATTACGTCCGGCCACCTTGGCTTCGCACTCATACTACACCGGCTGCGCCAGAGCTTTTACTGGCCGAAGCTCTGGAAAACAACGAAGGAGTACGTCAGCAGCTGTGCTGTTTGTCAGCGCCACAAGCAAACAACGACTGGCCCTGCAGGTTATTTGCAACCTGTCACGCCACCGACGTCGCCTTTTGAAAAAGTTGGCATTGACATGCTTGAACCACTCCCGAAGACATCATCTGGCCACCGGTGGATTATAGTGTGCGTGGATTACTTAAATTGTTACACGGAAACAGCGGCACTTACATCTGCCACAGCAGATGATGTCTCTTCCTTCCTGCTGTACCGCGTCATCTTACGTCACGGGGCTCCACGCGTTGTTATCCGTGATCGTGGACAGCAATTTACTGTCGACGTTGTTGAAGGACTTCGGCGGCTTTGTGGTTCTTCTTATCGGCATTCCTCTCCTTACCACAAGCCAACTAATGGTCTCACGGAGCAGACGTATGGCACCCTTACCAACATGCTGTCCATGTATGTCGACGCTGACCACAAATACTGGGACGCCGTCTTGCCTTTCGTTACGTACGCGTACAACAATGCCAAGCACGAAGTTACTGTATATGCGCCATTCTTTTTGCTTTACGTATGCAATTCACGGAGCTTTCTGGACTACCCTTCCAGCATCATGAAGACCCTTCCAGCATCATGAAGACCTGTCCATCGCTCAGACGTTGTGTCGTGCAGAAGAAGCACGGCGACTCGCATGTCTGAGGGCATGGTCCTCACAAGGCCACAGCAAGAGCCTCTACGATGCTCGGCATATTCCCGTGAGCTTTTCGCCCGGTGACTATGTTTGGCTGTGTACACAAGTTCACAAAAAAGGACTGTACCGCAAGTTTCTCGCCACCTACTCTGGACCCTTCGTCATTCTCACTCGTCTAAGTGACGTAAGCTACGTTGTCGCCCAAGTGACTGCAAATAATCGGCGCTCGCGCGTGACACAAGTTGTTCATGTGGCTCGCCTCAAGCAGTATTATCACCGACCCATATAACTCGCTCGGCGAGCTTCGTGTGCCCCTGGGGAAAATATAGCGGCAACGCGCGGAGGTTAGAAGAAGACAAAGAGATGGTGTGGAGCGCGCGCTTTAACAGGGCGATTGATCGTACCCATGGAGGAATGAAACAAAACAGTAGAGGCCCTGACGTCACGTTTTTGAAGCCGAAAGTGCAGCCATGTTGGTGTGCCATCTCCCTTTGCGCCTCCAATCAGGGGTTCTGCAGCTCGCTGGAGCAGATGGGCGCGAACTTTGAACTTGTATTGTTACGAGCCACCGGAAGTGTGCGCTACCGACGCGCGTCAAAACAAAGCCTACGAAACTTTAGTAGCAGTTTTCGTAAAGCAGACGTGCTCCTGTGTTTTTCCGTGGCACGTTGAAGACAACGATGAAGACGCGAGCCATGATTGCTTGAGTGTATCTGTTGCTGCCTAACACTCACACTCGCAGACCCAAAACACAACTTTCAAGCTTACACACCATACTCTAAATTGAGCTTTTCTCGCGAATAAAATACGCTGCGAGAAAGACACCGGTTGAAAAATCTTGTCTCACTTTGCAGAGACCGAAAGCAGCAGCGAAAGCTTCCGAAGCGCGGTTGCTATGACAACGTTGACATTTGGGGTACCCGTCCCAGTGCTCCTTTGCGAAAAACAGCACGTGACTTCCACCACACCTTCTCCCATACGTTCGTGCTGGCCGGGGCCTCTCCTGGGTTTCCTTCCTCCATGATCGTACCGGACTGGTTTTCGCCTTCGCCTGCTCCCTTCATGTGCTCTCATCTATCATCACCTGTAAATAAACCCACACCTTCGTAACATATATGTATTGACACGTCAATTCAGTGCATTTTCGTGTGTTTGGCAGTTCCAATTTGCTTGCGATGCATTTTGCACGCTGCGGAGGTTTCGGTGGAGAGAGACCAAGACGACGAAGAAGACGTGCTTCTCGATCGGAGCTGTTCACTGTGTGGCCGGTCATTTCTTGTGCTATTATTACCGTGACAAATTGGTGGAGGTGCTGGGTAACATCCTATGACCTAATTTGACCTCCCGACGCTTCAAGTCCCTACCACCACTCCCACGTTTCGGGAGGAAAACCGGGCACTTCGCAACCGCCACCGCTTGCAAGGACTACCTCCTGAATACGGCCCATTGAACGCAGTAAGAATGTCCACCAGAAGGGCAAGTGCGATTCAGACACAAGAGAGCGACACAGTCAATCCACTTGTATACCGAGTGTCGTCTACGCAGCGCGCGTTCCGAAGTCATTTCATGGTGACGCGTTCGAGTACGTGGAGGATTGGCTTGAACACTTCGACCGAGTCGCTGCAGTCAATGAATGGGACGACTCTAAGGAACTGCGCCACGTGTACTTTGCCCTTGAAGACTACGTTCGCGCGTGGTTTGAGAATCATGAGGGCTCCATCACTAACTGGCAAGAGTTCCGACGGCAGATTCGCAAGACATACAGCAGCCTTGAAAGGAAAGAAAAGGCCGAACAGGCTCTGCAGAGTCGGATTCAGAAGCCAAATGAAAGTGTGGCCATGTTTGTCGAGGACATGTCCCGCTTGTTCCGGCGTGCTGATCCAGATATAGCCGAGACAAAGAAAGGTCATCTCTTAATGCGAGGGGTGAAAGAACAACTCTTCGCTGGACTCATCCGCAACCCTCCAGCTACCGTCGCTGCGTTCATAACTAAAGCGACGACAATGGAGCGAGCGCTGCAGCAACGCTCCCAAAAATACGACCGCCAAAGCACCGTCGCCGCCGTGTCATGTTTCACCTGCAGACATGATTTAGCAGCACTCCGAGAGCTTGTACGAAGCGTTTTGCACGAAGAGCTTGAGGAAGTTTAGAAAGAGCTTTCTGAAGCTCGTCAGCCGAGTGTTACTGCGCTTCATGACAACATTCGTGACGAAATCAGGACCGTGACTCAACCATTCGCACCAACACGAGCGGAACCCCAGTCCTGACATATGCCAAAGCCTTACGGAGTTCCCAATCACCTACGGGACGACGTTTGTCTTCCCCTGTTTCAGCTTTACCACGTCAATTTCCCGCTGCAAATCTAAACTCGTATGAGTTTAGATTTAGATCACACGGAAATCAAACGTTTGGCGCACCTCAGATAATCAGCCACTTTGCTACCACTGCGGCGAAGTGGATCATTTGTATCGTCAGGGCCCTTATCGGAGGATGTGTCTTCAGGGATTTCACCCTAACGCGCGTCGACCAAGTAATGGTGAGCGCCCACGCGAGATTGAGCAGTTCCTGGCCTCTCAACAGCCGTGTTCTCCCGCACAAAGACGCCAATCACGTTCACCATCTCCTCGGCACATCATGTTTTCTGACGTTCCAGTTTTCACCACGTTTTCGGATGTTCGCAACAGGTCCCGAAGTCGACGCCCAGGTCAGGAAAACTGAGGACAGCGACCTCCGGAGGTGGGACCGCTGCTGGTCGTGCTGACAAACACCCTCCGACACGACAAGTTCACGACGAAGATTTATCTGCTACGCCATGTTCTGATAACGACGCAGGACATCCCGCCGATATTACCATAACCGTAGACAATAGCCAGGTCACCGCCCTCGATATGATACCGGAGCCGACTACTCCGTTATGAGTGGTGAATTGGTGGTTACTCTCCGAAAGGTGACCACACCATGGAATGGTCCCCAACTCCGTACTGCGGGTGGTCATCTCGTGACGTCAAATAAGAGATGCACTGCTCGAGTGCATATCTGCGGCTCTGCTGTCATCGGATATGTCGTCGTACTGCGGGAATGCTCCAGGCAGCTCATCTTAGTAATGGATTTTCTTAGAGAATATGGGACCATTATAACTCTTCGAGAGCTGTTGGTAACATTTTCACGTAACGCAAGTTCGCATGAATGCAAATCGCACAAGATAGCGTTGCGTTGCTATGATGATTCCGTGACCATACCACCTCGTTCCAGTGTACTGGTTAATATAGTGAGCGACAAGAACCCAACTTGGAGTTGTTGAAACCAACGTGTCCATCCTCTTCCCTCGTCAAGCATGCGTCGCCCGCCGCCTCCTCGAACTGACCAAACAGCCTGCTGAAATTCTAATCACGAACTTCAGTCGCGAATACCAGCACTTCACGAGGCACGAAGTTGTCGCTTACTTCCAAGAAATAGGCGTTGCGGGAACCAGCCTATCAGTCGCAGAGCTTTCCTCCATCCCACACGATGACAAGCAGTCTACAATTCAACTCGATGTGAATTCCAAACTATCGGCTCAACAGTAAATAGTCTTCGCTCCCTTTTGCTTCCTTTAGCGACTGCTTTGCCACGGCGTCAAAAATTAAGCAGACACCCGTTGCGAAGTACAGAATTATAACCAAACCCGCCAAAAGACCCATCTGAAAGCATGCCTACCGTGTTTCTCGAAGAGAACAAGATGCCATTGGTGAACAAGTCAAACAAATGCTTGCTGACGACATCATTCAGCCATCTATAAGCCCATGGGCGTCACCAGTGGTGCTAGTTAAAAAGAAAGACGGCACACTGCGTTTCTGCGTTGATTATCGCAAACTCAACAACGTGACAAATGACTTTTTTAGGACTTGGCACGTATTACCGTCTCTTCGTACCAAACTTTTTGAAAATAGGTGAGCCCTTGCATTATCTCGCACGAGACAATGGCGCTTTCGTTTGGAACCCCGAGCAACATCGCGCTTTTTGTGACCTACAACGACGACTTTAAACTCCTGCAATCCTAGGTCACTTCGACGAAGATGCTGACACTGAAGTACACACACACGCAAGCAATGTCGGTCTCGGCACCGTCCTGGTGCAGCGGCAAGATGGTATCGAAAGAGTGATCGCCTACGCTAGTCGTACCTTGTCATGGGTCGAGTCGAACTACTCGACTGCAGAAAAATAATGTCTAGCTGTTGTGTGGGCGATATCCAAGCTGCGACAATATTTGTACGGAAGACCTTTCAAAGTAGTCAGTGACCACGATTCGTTGTGTTGGCATGCCGGTCTCAAAGACCCCTCGGCCACCTTGCTCGATGGAATCTTCGCCTTCAGCAGCTCGACGTTACGGTTGTCTATAAGTCGGGACGCTAGTCGTACCTTGTCATGGGTCGAGTCGAACTACTCGACTGCAGAAAAAGAATGTCTAGCTGTTGTGTGGGCGATATCCAAGCTCCGACCATATATGTACGGAACACCTTTCAAAGTAGTCAGTGACCACCGTTCGTTGTATTGGCATGCCGGTCTCAAAGACCCCTCAGGCTAATCTGCTCGATGGAATCTTCGCCTTCAGCAGTTCGACATAACGGTTGTCTATAAGTCGGGACGCAAGCACACAGATGCCGACGGTCTGTCCAGCGCTCCGGTAGGAACGACTCCGCCTGAACTAACTGAAGACGACATCTTCCTCCGCGCCGTCACAGCGTCTGACTTGTCTCAGCAACAGCGTGATGAGCTGGAGCTTCACCCGCTCATCGACTATCTTGAGGGCCAACTTACGCAGCCACCACGGGCATTCCGACGCATAATTTCGTCGTTTTTTCTCCGCAACAACGTCTTGTATAAGTGAAGTTTTGACTCCTGCTCTCAAGCCGATGTTCTGGTGGTGCCATCTGCGATGCGAGAAGAGATCCTGCGTTCTTGTCATGACGAAACGTCTTCTGGCCATTTGGGGTTCACGGGCACTCTCGCACGTATCCGCCACAAGTACTACTGGCCTAAAATGTCCCGTACCGTGAAGCAATACGTGAAGACTTGCCGAGACTGCCAACGGTGCAAGATGCCGCCCATGAAACCAGCTGGCTTGTTACAACCTGTCGAACCACCTCGGGCACCCTTTCAACAGGTCGGAATGGACTTGCTTGGACCATTTCCTAAATCTTCACCTGGCAACCGATGGATAATAGTTGCGACAGATTATCTCCCTCGTTACTGTGAAACAAGACCACTTCAACGAGCTACTGCTAACGTCGTCGCCAACTTCTTCATTCATGCTATCGTCCTCCGCCATGGTGCACCAACAGTGGTTATTACCGACAGAGGAACCGCTTTCACAGCCCAACTCCTGCAAGAAGTGATCAAGCTCAGTGGCACTGTTCATCGTCGGGCGACAGCTTATCATCCACAGAATAATGGCCTAACCGAACGGCTCAACAAGACTATCGCTCACATGCTTTCAATGTATCGTATGTCGACGTGGATAACAACTGGGACAGCGTCCTTCCTTTCGTAACATTTGCCTATAATACCGCCGTTCAAGAAACCACAGGATTTACTCCTTTCCGCTTGCTTTCAGCTGCGAGGTTACCACAATGCTCAGTGTGCCGAGGAAGCTCGTCAGCTAGCTCGCCTGAACATTCGCTCTCTGCAGCACTACGATGCTCACAGGTACAACCTGGGAGCATCTACCACAGAGAAGTTACCTACCGCCCCGGAGACAAAGTATGGAACTGGAGTCCCGTCCGCCAGCGCGGGAGGTCGGAGAAACTTCTCCGTTGTTATTTAGGGATTTACCGGTTTCTTCGCTGCCTAAATGATGTCACCTACACAGTTGTCCCAGAGAGCGCCACGCGATGCTCCCGCCGTACACCACAACCGGACACCGTTTAGGTGGCTAGGATGAAGCCATATTACGCACGCTGACCACCTACCTTCACTACTTCGAAAGCACCGAACTGATGCTTTTCAAGGGGGGGGGGGGGATAATGACACGACAATTCAGTGCATTTCCGTGCGTTGTGAAGTTCCAGTTGTCCTGAGATTTATTTTGCGCGCTGCGGAGTATTCGCTGGAGAGAGACGAAGACGACGAAGAAGACTTGCTGCTCGATCGGAGCTGTTCCGCTGTGTGGCCGGTTATTGCTTGTACTGTTATTACCGTGACAATATACATATATATATATACAAGTACACACTGAGTGACGGCACCACGCTTTCATATGTAAAAGGGAGACCCGTCTAGCCACTAATTCCGTTCATTTTAAAAGTGCCATGGGCAGACCACGGCAATTGAAGACAGCAGACGAACAGCGTGAATACAATGCTCGACTATGTGTGGTGTTTGATACAGCCTCGCTGCATATTCACGTTCGCAGGGCGGGATGGCGGCCATTTCTTTAACGAATCATCTCTCTTATCGCTGCTTTAGCGACCAATATATTAATGCTTCGTTAGCATTGTAATATTCTTTACGAAATGAGTGTATCATGTGGATCTCTTTCTGAAAGGCACTTGACATACTTCTCACAGGTTTTGGTTATACACACGTGTGAGACGTCAATTCACAAAAGCTCACCGCTTCGTAATCCAAACTCACCTTTCTAGGGTGGACACGACGTAATGCGCAGTGATTACCATACCCGTATACAACAGCAATTGAGAAATGTCCGCGTCACTTTATTGGTGGAACTTACCGACACGCTGTAAGTAGAAATGGGCCCTGGCTCAGGAAGACTTATGTTTTACTACGGAATGTTTCATCTAAATCTGATTGACCAAGTCGAATATTTCCCGCGAGGCTCTAAATGTAGCGAATTACTCGACTTCGTCTTATTTTACTACAGACGCTTATCACAAAAATAGGATGTCAGGCCTCAGCAATATGTTAGTTTAGAACTCAATTTCGCTCAAGACAAGCGCATTAGGCACTGATAAGGAAAATGTGGCAGAACCCATTTAAAAACGATGGTTGACGGTAATGTGTTAGCATTGAATCAATATAGCGACACAACCTATCGCCACCGTTGAAAGGAATTATGCTTGAGGCGTTTACTGCAGCGGAATTATTATGTCGACCATCGGTGATGATGATTGACAGTGCATCGTCTTCGAAACTGCGTAGTGACAAATAGTCTGGTAGCCTGCATGAGTTACTGAGATATACCATATATGCTTTGCATTCTAGCATTTTTGTATACATATTGTGAAGATGAAAAGATGCACTTAAGCTCGGGCGCTCGGACACCGAGCGCTAGGGGGCGAACGATGAGAATACGAGGATGAAGCAGAGAATAGAACAGTTGGTCCGAAGGCTTTGCAACAGTCGATCAGGAATGTGGAGAGACTCTCTGGTGATGAGTTATAAAATGTAAATACGGCCAATTTTGGAATTCGGATGTGGTCCATATTCAGATGCGCCGGCATACAAATTACATCCCCTTGTTCTTCTGGAACGGGAAGCTTTACGCCTGTGCCTTGGATTGCCAAAGTTCGTTGCCAACAATGTATTATACCTAGAAACACATTTATCTTCTCTTTTGTGCAGATTTCGATTATTAACGGTCCAAACATTCTTAAAAATGTATGAATTCCTTATAGAATTACAAATAATTTTCATTTCCCAGCCTGCAATATTTTTTCAATCTTCCTTGCACCGGTTCCACACTGCTCAGGTCGTTTTCGTGCAGGCACTGGTTGGTCGCTTAGATGTACGATTATGTGAGATCCCTCCAATTTGCAGTGAAAGAGAGAATCTCCAAATTATTTTCGACGATGTAATCCAAACAACGCAAAATTCCTTTCTTACAATATAATAAATGGCCTATTAGAAAATCACTTATTGGAGTTAAAAATAAAAGCCGTCATAGCGACAGATGCCTCGCAATCAGAAGAAAAATCTGGAATTGGAATTTTCTCTTCCGCTTTCGACTAGTCGTCCTGCTTAAGGCTTCCAGACTATATACCAGTATTTCTAGCTGAGTTTCTGGGGGTTACATTGGCTCTACGAAAAGTGCACTCATCAATCTCGGAAGTTGTAATCGCAACGGATTTTTTGTCATTATGTTCAGTTCTCACTGCAAATAGTGGCTCACAAGTTTCGCGTACATTCCAATGTCTTATTCCTTCTAACTTAAAGCTAATTAGATTGGTATGGGTGCCTGGTCACAAAGGATTAGTTATTAATGAATTAGCTGACAGCTTAGCGAGAGCTGCCCTAAGTGGTCCAATCCTTCCGATTCTTCCTGTATTAGCTTACATAACCGCGGCTAGGTTCAGGAGACGGGCAGTCATGCAAGACTCCTGGAACCTGCCATTAACAAATCTAACTGATGATCGACACCTCCTATTTCCTTGGAACGGAAAATTCTGCCATAATAGAAAACTTGAAGCCCTCTTTACGAAATGCAGATGTCGCATTCCTACATTAAGCTTTTATCTTATTTAAACCGCGCTGCTCAGTGAGTTCTCGTCTACGTTCTCGGACAATGTGTCGTCGTCCTCTTTTTCTGACAATAGTCCCGGCAGATATGACGGGAAGCGAGGCCGGCATGGTCTGCTACAGCCAGTTGCTACTAATTCCAGCCATGTGGCAAGCACCACAACGCCGCTTCGGAGTGGCTCCGACTGTGCCCTCCAGCTGTTCCTGTGATGGTCCCCGAGGGCTTGAGGAGAGGCGAGGATGACTGATGGCGGTCGCACCACCCACATTGGTCAGCGGAGCACCCTTGATGAGCGATCTCCTCAACTTCGGCGCAAATATAGAATGCTGAGCGGAGGATAATCCTCGGCAAGACCTGCGACCAGCCCGCCACAGCCAGTGCCACCCGCCAGAGAAGCTGGTTGCGCGCTGGACGGCTCACCAACGAGGACTTCACACGCTGAACAGGTTGCCTCTATGTTAAACGGCGTGTTTGTAAGCCATGCTGGAAACTTGCAGCGTGGCCGAGTGTAAAGATGAAGAGATGGTCTTGGGCTCAGGTGTTCAGACACCGGGCGCTAGGGGGCGAACGAGGAGATGACGAGGATGAAGCAGATAATAGAACAGCTGGCCCAGGAACGAGTTCTGCGTTTGTTACTTTAAAATATCTTTAATATTTTGTCGCTTCCTCAAAACTTCCCTAGCTACCTTGTATCGCTACCTATGCCTGTAATGGATCCGGTCTTCTCATTAATGCTCTTCCCTGCGTTTTTTCTATCAACGCTCTAAAAGACTGTTGCTTACTTCGACCGCTGACCGGTTGATGCTTCCGCCCACTTTAAATCCTAGCGCTTCTGAAGGTGCATACTACTACGGTTGTCACTGGGTCTCGGATGTCACGGATGTCACTGCCACACATGCCTCATCTTGTTGCGAATATTTGCTACGCTATGTTTTTTGTCCTTGGGCAACAACCTCAAGCCTCAAATAGCAAGGCACTTCCCTTCGTGTTATCGTACAGATTTTTCCTTCTCCTTTCATTTTTCTGATTCTTGTAAATCTCCATGTTCTACTTTTGTTTCCATTTTTTGCATCCCAATTCACCTATCTCTGTACCTCTCACTTTCTTTCTGATGAATCTTGGTTGTCTATTCACGCTTTCAATTGCCCTGTAATTGGTTGCCGAGTTCCTTGTCGTCTACCTCGATTTTGTTTCCATGCTTTTTAGGTAGAGAAACTTGTTAACTTTACCCGCCCATTTTTTTGGGTCCAGGTTACTGCGTCTTTCTTCAAGACTCATTTTGCTCTGCGCTTCTCTGACTTCAAGCGAGGCCCAACCCATGTCAGACTGCACCAACGTTTTTAGACATACTTCGTTTGAGAGGTCCCTATGTGCACCAACTGGTCGGCGTGGCCATAGTGGTCACTAGAACTACCGGCTCTGCAATCGCGTGTTTCGTCACGAGCCGGCCTGCGATTCGTCGTTTGTCATACCTGGCCTGTACCGACTGTCCGTTAAACTGCTGTAACGACTGGCCGTCAGTACATGCAGTTTAGCTATACACACTGAGCTCCGTGGCTAACCTGCCACGCCTCATTAAGAGACTTGACTCTGTGTATGTGCCATTGTCAGGGCGTCAGTGTGTCATACGTTCGCGTCTCTGTTCACGCAGAGTGCTTCGTCTGCCGTATGATTTCTTTGATCGGTCCTTTAGCCTCCTACCATGTAAAGCTTGCTCGTCAGTGAATGTTGCTTTGCTGCCACCTCAAAATTTTATGCCAAGAATGATGCGAAGAAAAAAGTACCCTGTACAAATCTGGAACGACACCTGTAACTAGTGCATCAAAGCTAAAGCTGTACTGTGAAAATAAGTGGCCGTGCGCGATGATTCTGCTTACCAAACAACTTTTCCAAATTAGAAGGCCTACGTTGCCCTACTCAGTCTGGTTTTTTTTCTCTCAGCTCATTTTACTATGTGTAATAACGACGACGAGCAACCTCGTAGAAGGAGCAGAGTGAGTGCCTTTTTACAGGAGCTCACGAATATAAAAAGATATGTGCTCAATGTGATCGGCAAGAAGTGGCAAGAACAGATTCGAAAACTGAACATTCATAGGTAACAGGTTTATGTTGTTTCTAGGAACAAAATTGCCAACGAACATTGTTTCATATTTTATTTACTTGACTAACAGTCTTTTTTTTTTTCAAAGTGTTTTTACGCTTTTTTTTTCTGGCGGGTTGCGTGTCATGCTCTGTAAGCGATCGTCTTACTGTTTTTTCGTCTAATAAAACTCTCTGCTATCATCGGGATGCGAAAAAAATACTGAGCACCAGCATGCATCTGGCCACTGGAGCAGCCGTCGGCAAAGCCAGACCAAATCGGAAACTTCTTCTGTTGTAAGACGTCAAAACGCTCCTGCGGGAAACTTTTACACGGCAAAACATCACACAACACAAAAACGTCACCACAGTGTACCGACAGACAATACAGCACCATCGAAATGAATGTAAAAGTGAAAGCAGAAGCGAAAATAGAAGTGGCAGAATTGTCAAAAGACGCAATCGCACCGCCAGTATTTCTGGCGACCCCAACTTCGACCACCTCTCGAGGAGAGCGGTGAAACTGAAGCATGTCTAGGACCATTGTCCTACACTGCCTCCAGGGGCGTAGCCAGCAATTTTTTTCGCGGGGGGGGGGGTTTCACCGGCCCGACCGGAGGGGGGGGGGGGGGGGGGCAAGCGTCTGCTTTCCTCTACGTCACGTGATCGATAATAAATATCGGCAGTTTAAGCAGACTCTATACATGTAAATCAAAGTCATGGTACCCCCCCCCCCCCCTCTCGCGTGTGCGTGTGCTTGTGAGGACTAAGTCAAAAGTAAAGTAAGCTCAGTACATACGGTAAGTACGAAAGGTACAGTGGGCGTTTGGAGCAACGGTGTCTCATCGCGCCACTGAGGGACCAGTCTTCGAAAACGCATCATTGAGACGACCCGTGCGATCGGAGAAGACATCATTAATTGTTAATTTCCGTTAAGCGTAGATGGCGTCGTCCTCGTCGGGGCGAAGTGCGTTTCACAAGTCAAGGACGGCTATACGCGTGAAAATGTACGTGTGACCAGGCTATACCTACTCCCATAGCAATAGCTTGTTGGCTGCTTCTTTACGCTAGAAAACTTAAATACGCGCAAAAATGAGTAAAGCTTTTTTTAAAGCTTTCTTCGCCCTGCTCCCTCATACGAGAGGGTTGCATTTCCTGCGGCAAGTGCATGGGCCGCTGTGTCTTCCGCTGTGTGCGAGCGTGCAGTCGCCATTTGCCTTTACGTCAACAATTCAGAATTGTACATAATATTTCACCGCACAGCATAGATCTGGCATGTATACGCATTTTAAGTAGTGCGTGCGACTCATTT
>NC_051163.1:124977598-125010002 GCF_013339745.2 Dermacentor silvarum | reverse complement strand
CCCGCTCTTATGCTGACGCGCCTGACCTTCGACGACGAGCTCGGCATCGGGAACAGCTGCTTCGCAGGCTTTGGAAGCAGTGGAAGAAGGAATACCTTCTTTTCCTGCGCTCTGCTCACCACAGCAAGCCTGTGCCGTCATCGAACTTAAAGCCCGACGATCTTGTCGTCGTCGAGGACATAAACACTCCGCCTATGGCATGGAAGATGGGCCGCGTCGTTAAGGCGTTTCAAGGAAGAGACGGTATTGCGCGGTCCTTCCTGATACTACTATCGAACGGCCAGCAAGTGCGACGTCCCATACAGCGGCTTTACCTCCTGGAGGCGCACACGTGCAGCGCGGCCGCGGGAGTGTGATGAAAACTGAAGACGACGAAGAGGAGAGAACGCGTGAGAAAAAGGCTCGCGCTAGCGCCATCTTTGAGCAGTCGGTTCAATAAACCGCTACCGGCGGACGCGCAGTCGCTTCGTTCCTTACAGCGTCACTGTAGATGACTTCAAAATAAAATATTGTCTTGCTGATGGCTTGTCCCTCTATTGTCAGAGCGTTTGCAACTTCCCATTGTGGCGCTTTGTGTTTATGACTCCATCTATTCCAAAGACATTGTTGCATTTACGTGAAGTGAAGGACGCTAAGGACATGGAGCACTCCGCAGTTTGATGCTCTTTCCCACTTCCGCCAATCCTGCTAGTGTGAGGCAGCTCCATTAAAGCCGCTCATAATTTAAATGTAGCGTCATCTCTTTTCTCCTCCTTCTGCGCCAGCACTCACTTTCTTCTCGGTCGACCGCGGCTCCCCCTACACGGTGCAGAACTAGCAAGGGCTTTCCGCTGCACGCGCTGTCGCTGCGTGTCTCTCGCGCTTTTCAGTTGGTATTTGTGTTTCCATTTTTGCTGTTATATTATGACTGGCTGCCGCAGCATCAGCACAGAATGTGTCATTAGCTGTCAGACACTGTGCCCCGCCGCACGCGAATTTTGCGTTGGTTGATGCACCAGCGTCGCCTCCGCGCTTCAGTCCCTCGTCGGCCAGATATCAGGTTCACATCGGACCTTTAACGTTATGACTAGGCTGTGAAAGCGAATGACTCCCCAGCAGCCCATGTGTATCTATGTTGCAGGTGTTACTGACTTATCAGCTGCCGATAAATCTGGGGAAGCGGCCCGTCAACAAAAAGGCCACAACGAAGTGCTCAAGCAGCCAGGGTTTGCTCACTCGTCTGTCGGTCTACAGGCCAGTTTAATGTAGGTCCACCAGACTTGCACTAGATACTTCAATAATGTATTGAAGGTGTGCTACTGAGCATTGCGCGAAAGGGTATTTTAGTGCAGTACACAATACTCAATTCAGAATATCATGTGAGTACACCACTAAACGATTACAAGTATTCATTAACTTTGGAGATGCTTCCAAGATGCACTTTCTTGTGATGTTACAAGGCAAGTACAGCAAAACGGCTTACTGCCAGAGATTTTTATTGGCGAGCAAGATTAGTTGCGTTTTCAAATTATCGTCGGATAGCTCAACCCTGTTCTTCTTAAAGACACGACTTTTTAAGCCAAATGGCGCTACACAGGTGTGCTCGACCGCGCGGTAATGTTAAATCGCATTAAGAGTTCATTGGGCGCAGTGTACTCGAATATTGTTGTGACTTCCTTTTCCTCAATTTCACTCAATTACGCAAACAGGACATGAGTAGCTGAAACTCTAGTATTGTCTCCTACAGGTGTCTTATGCCTTGTACTAGGGCTTGATTTTTTGTAGATCCTGAACTGTGCCTCAACTTTGGGATGGAACCGGCAAAAGCTCATAGCTTGATTATGAAACCGACGATTGTAACTGCTAGCGACGATTGTAGCTGCTGGTGACACCCATCAGAACTTATGGCTGAGCGAGTTGGTGTGGTTTCATCTCAACAATACACAGCGCTAAAAGGACGCAGATGAGCAAAGAAACGACAAGCACCTATACTCGCCGTAAACTCAATGTATTAGCTTGTGTTTTCTTTAATTTTTATTTTCTCCTTTTTAAATATAAGAACCAGAACTGAAACGAAAATTCCCGGCCGCGGCGGCCGCATTTCGATGGAGGCGAAATGCAAAAACGCCCGTGTGCTTGGGTTGTAGTGCACGTTAAAGAATCCCAGGTGGTCAAAATTAATCCGGAGCCCTCCACTACGGCGTGCCTCATAATCAGAACTGATTTTGGCACATAAAACCCCAGAAAGAAGAACTGAAGCGAAAATATCTCACTATAGGGGTATCGCGCAGCGCCGAAGTCGGATGGGTGCGCCTGTCAATGGTGATGACTGGATGGCAAGCATTATAGCTTCTGTTATGCTTGGGCCATTCGCTTCGCTGTTCACGTTTCATTTGACGCTGGTAGTATACGTAAAATGCTAGAATCATTTTTTGCGAGTGAATGCACGCGAGAGACACGGAGAGCGAACGCACGGAGGAGAGAAAATGCGACCGTCATGCGAAAGTTTGTGGGGGGATGGGAGGGAGGGACGGAGGGGGGTGGGGGGTGACGTCGTGCTGCGACACCAACGGCGCAAGGAGAACTGGCGACTCAGTCTCGCACCCGAAAGGAGGAAACCGGGAAGGCAGCGTGGGAGGGAGGGAGGGCGGCTGCTACTCTGCCCGCAACTGCGTACTTGTACTTTGCGCGGCTGCGGCGGTCGTCCGCACCGTATCTTGAAAGCGATCTGCAGACGGCTCATAGCTTTGTATGCGCTGTGCGTTCGCCGCTGAGTTTCCTCTGAAGCGATAGACTGCAGGAACATTCGCTCGCTGCTGCGCTTGCTTAGGCCAGGGTTTTGACAGCGGTTGTCTGCGATCGTTGAGTACACTCTAAGAAAAATCCCGGGGAAAACGGGAGTAACTGGGCTGTTAGTCCTAAAAAGGGCGTTTTCGTCCCTCAAAGGACTAACTGCAGGAGTGTGCGTGTCGTGTGCAAATTTTGGGGAGTAAGGCTACGTTCACACTCGGGAAGCGGCAAGCGGGCGGAAAGGCCAAAGCGGCCGGAAAATCTTTTCCGCGCATGTCCAAGTTGTTCACATTTGTTTTGCTATCGCCGCGGCCACCGCTGCCGCTTTCGCCCACATCCATCTAGTCTGCGTACGTTTGTCGGCGTGGTGGCGCTCATTATCGCACCATTTCGAGCGGTATGTTCATTCATTGTCCCACCCGTCATCAAATGTGTTCATTTCGCGCAACTTTGCGTGTCATCTGCGACCTTCGGTAAATTCCTCGTAGGCGTTCCGTAATTCTCCTCATACGGGCATGGTAGCGCTGAGTCAAAGGTTCGTGCCTAGGCGTGATTATATTTCTTTAATAGCTTTTATTTACAGGTTGTAATAACATTTCATCATTTCGTATTATTGGCGGTGCCTCCAGTACACCAAAGCTAAAACCCGGGCTGGCCCTTGTGTTGGGGCTCGCCGAAGCCTGCGCGTCCTACGTGAAACCTATGCTCCCAATCTATTGTCGCGACGAGAAAACCACTGCACAACGAAAAAAGCGCCCTGCGACTTTTGCAACATACCGCGCCCGTGCGAGGAGAATTGCGGAGCGCCAACGAAGAATCTGCCCAACTTTTTTCTGCCACAGAAGTGGGCGAAGAAATTGCTTTTTATACTTCTACCTACTTGTTTCCTAGAAATGGACAATGAATAAACGGAAGGAGCGGACACCTCGGAAGCGGCTGTGGTGGGTTCGCCCAGCTTTGCAAAAGCGCGAGAAGTTGGGTTACCCCGAGGCTTCGTTGCTGCACCTCCGGTTGCGCGACGTTGAATACTATCGCGAGTATTGCTGACAGTACGTTTTAGTACCACTCTTGTCGTAGAGAAAGTAGTGGATCTAGATCGCGTCGAGCACCATCGCAGCCTACACTTTTGGTGCCATGTACAATTTTACGACCGGATGTTTACATGCTAGTTGAGCTTCCGGTCGAGCGGAACGACTTCCCGCCGCGATTCCGCCTCGCCATGGCGAAAAAATCGGTCCGAGACCGATTTTGCTTTCCGCCTGGTTTTCCGCCCGCTTCGCCGCCTAGGCGGGCGGATTTTTAGAAGTTTTTGCCGCTTCCGCCTGCTTCGAGACCAAGTGTGAACGTAGCCTAAGTGTTTAGTCCCAGGTCGAAAAGAGAGCAACGGCAGGATGAACGGCAACAGTTACTCCCCAAACATTTCGCTGTTTTCGTCCGTGTCGTGGAGTGGTGCGCCGAAAACCGTATTGTCTATAAATCGTGAATATTTTGAAGTTCGTGCACTGTCTATTGAACTACATGCAAAGCAGCACTTTGTGTCTCTTCTTGAGAAAATTGTGTGAAATTTAAAATGTGGAGTGTGAAGACACATGGAACTCATGTGCAAGCCATAAGTGAACGATACACATTAAACGCGCAAGTCATTGATGGACGGCCACATGTTCTTGGTCAATAGTACCTATAGTTCCAACCGTTCCAAGGAGATTACGAACTTAAGTGAAGCGATATGTAGCTCAAACTGGGCACGCTAAGTGACAGATAAGTTCGCCTTCTCATGTCATCTTGCGTGCCCCGTATCGCTCGCTACACGTATGTACGTACACCGCGTAATGTCTCATCCCGTAATCGGGCAACTTTCTTTTTGCAGTCGCATGGTTGCAAGTACACACAGCGTTAGACTCTCCCCGCATAGCATAAACAAAATGCAAAGTCTCTTGCATTGCCACACCTGCGTTTCGATCCATAACCTCGTCTCAGTATCCCATCTCGACAAGCGAGTTGCCGTGGTACAGTGGTTAGGGTAACCGACTTGAGAGCGAGAGGACTTCAGTTCGAATCCTGCTGCGGAAGCATTTTTTTTGTCACCTTAATAGCTTTTTTTTTTTCTAATCAGCGTGTAAATGGCTAATTTCGTCAATTGCATCCTTGCGGAGCATCGGAAAAAATGACCGTTACTCCCTTGAGGGGCATCGGAAAGAGCAACTGTTAGTCCCCTTGAAGGAGTAACCGCATGGGGAGTAACAGTTCATCCCCTCGCAGTTACTCCCCAAAAGGACGAATGGTTGTGGCAAGTCAGTTACTCCCCAAAAGGACTAACCTCGATACCCCATTTCGTCATTTTTTTCTTAGAGTGTAGGATTTATTCATGTTCACTTTTGGGCGCTGTCACCATGCTTGTTAATTCAGTTAGTAAGCGATTGTGTCCAAGTTTATGCAGCCGATAAAACTGCGATCCTTACTCCGTACACTCTAAGCCAAAAGAGACTAACGGGGGTATAGGGGTTAGTCCTTTGAGGGACTAACTGCGTTGCCACAACCATTACTCCCTTTAGGGACCAACGGCGAGGGGATGAACTGTTAGTCCCCTAGCAGTTACTCCCTTGGAGATTAACTTTTGGTCCCTCCAGTTACTCCCTGGAGGATGAAATGTTAGTCTCCCCAGTTGCTCCCCAGAGATTAAATGTTAGTCCCACCAGCTGCTCCCCGAGGACTAAATGTTGGTCCTTGCAGTTACTCTCCGAGGACCAACTGCTCATCCTTCCAGTTACTCCCCAGGGGATGAACTGTTTAGTACTCCATATTGGTGTTACTCCTTATAGGGTTAATTTTTTGTCTCGAACATGCTTTTCAGAGGCCCAAGACATGAGCAGAGCTGCTTGGGCTGGGATTTTTTTTTATCTCGAACATGTTTTTCAGACACAGAACAAGAGCTGCTTGGGTGCTTGTAACATAAAATATGGAGAAAATATAAACAATAGAACACTTTATTTTTTTTTACAGTAGCAACGTGTGTGACACGCGCACAAGTGGAGTTGGCCACACACCACTGTTAACACCGACCATGTGGCATATGGTCAAATGTTCTTTGTGCCTTTGGCGCAAAAACAATGTCGAATATCCAGTAAAGGGCAATCTGCATGGCAAGGCCAGAGACAAGGTCATCTTCGTCAATCTTGATCGATTCGAGCTGTACATGGAGGGCTCTTGCTTGCAGCAGGCTAGTTCCCTCGTATTTCACCGTAGGCATATGATGTGACGCATCCGGGTGCTGCAAAAATAAATGATAGGGTTGTAAGTGTCAAAGCCAACACATGATTATGAGGCACGCTGTAGATGAGTGGTCCATGCAACAGGTCTATTATCAGCATGCAAGTTACATATAATCTTACGTAAGGGGAAATAAAAGCCTCCATCCTCTCCTTCACAAGGCTTGACAGTCAAGCGCACAATCTGAAGCTGTAGGCTTCAGGTCTGAAACGAAAAGTTTTCACAAATTAGGCATGAACACCCTACACCACGATTGCAAGACCTCATATATGAACACAGGCATTGAAAGACAATTTACATTGCAATTACAGTGGATCCCCGATTATAAGGCTTTGAGGGGACCACACAAAACCGCTCTATAATCGGGGCATCGTATAATAAAAAAAAACTTAAGAATATAGGCAGTGACGATGTCTTGCCCAAAAAACAGGTACAGACTGCCTGAATAATCCCACGGCACGAACCTGCACTGCTTGCAAGGAAGGTAGATTAAATTATTCAAAAATTGCGGTATTTATTCGATTGTAACACAAGTGTACTTTTTTCACAATTTTCGTTGCTTGAACCATGACCCTTGTGTTCATTCGAATAACGTCAAAATTGACCATTTAAAACAAATCTACTAAATCCCACGATTTCTTGCGTTACGTTGGCAACCTGTAACCTTACGGCTCGATCCAATCCATGGACAGGTCGACCGAAGTGCTAACTTGTTTTTGGTTGGAATCGGCGCTGTTTTCACTGTGCTTGTGACTGGTTACGGTGCTGTAATACCCTATAACCTTTTGTGGTTCGACTCAGTTCATTCGCGGCATTATGGCAACGCAGCACATTCAGTATGACGGTCGCTTCGGGAGACGAGCAATTTTGATGGCCGAGGAGCTGGGAAAGAGGCCACACAACAAGAATACAAACATTTCTGATGCTGCTAATTTTTGTAATAGCATAACACTTCAATGTTTGAAACAGTAAGGCGGTGCACAAGGAACCCGAGAGCAGATTCAGAAAGCGTTCGTAAGCAAGAATTTGTAAAAGTGGTGATTGGTCAACCAGGGGGATCGGTCCACCCATGAAACAGGATGCAGAAACCAGGGTGCTGGCCAGTCAAGAAGTGCTGTTATGAAGGCTTGCACATAGAGAGCTTTGTGAATTTAAGTCGACTCATTTGTGCTAGCCAAAACAGATGTCAAAGGGTACAAGATGCTGTTAGTAGTACCAACATAAACAGAGCTTCCAAGTTGCCTTCCAGAACCAACAGAACAAACTCCAACAAAAACAGAGAGAATTAATTATGGCAATGAAAACAGCAAAAGCACAAACACAGGACATTCCACATCGTCAGTGCCACAATAGCTATAAGTCAAGATACATTTACTGGCTATTGCGGACAGCTGCACTTTGTTCCAAAAATTAATCATCCGTGTTGTGAACTACTTTGGCTGTATTGGTTTCCACTCGACAAAGAGCAGCAGTGTCTGTGGATTGCTAACAGCAATTGGAAAATCTTCTATCTGATCACTTGGCGTGGAAACAAGCATAGGAGTGCCGGTGTACGGGCAACCCAATGCAACCCTGAGAAATTTAAGTGCCAGCCGTTATAGAATATTTGCATGAGCTACCGGCATAGTTCTCATGCATTTCAAGTCCACTATGTCATGCCTATGTCGGCCTATGTCCACTATGTCACACCTATGTTGGTGCTCTCCCAGGCACATGTTGAGGCACCGGCCAGTCTGCCCCATGTAAATCTGACCAAATATACACATGATCAAAGGAATAGACCACACAACCCCTGATGGATGCAAGACAAGTTTTGTGGTATCTTTAACTAAGCAAGCCTCCCTTGCCTGGATGTCTTTCTCAATTCGCTTGTGGATTGCTATGCACATATATAACCAGAAAGAAATAATGTAGACAGGATATGCACGACAGTCCGTAAGTGAACTGTGAAAGGCGAGCAGGCAAGCAAGCGAGGCTTCCTTGGTTAAAGGTACCACTAAATTTGTCCAGTGTTTGTCCGAGGCAGTGTATTGTACTCCTTTCACATGTGGTCAAATGCACATAGTACAGACTGGCCAATGCCTAAGTATGTACTTAAGATATTAACCATATTTGACTCAAAAGGCCAGTATGCTCATCCGTCTTGGCCGTGCATTCCAGCAATAGGACTTCTGGCCAGATTACACGATCGTCACCTATTTTTCACCTACAGTGGAAAATTGACACATGAAATCAGTGAGGCACACTGCATAAATAAAAAGACGTGTGCGCCAGCCCCATTAGTAATGGTCTGCCTTCTCTCACAGTGTAAATTTTGTCCTGAAAAGTTACATGAACTGACCGGCAAACTCAAAAGGACGCTACAAATTTCACCTAGTGGACACGGCTGGTTCTCAGAAAATGCACAAATACAGGGATGGGTATCTGTTGGCATACTGTAGTAATAGTTGGCGCAAGTTAGCTTCGACATTGCTGCCATACTTCAGCTGTCGCAAGGCTACACCTTCACATTTCATTTCAAGAAATTTAAGCTCATCATATGTGTATTTGCCAGTGGCAGTTAATCTGAGGACAAGACAGAAATTATTGTAAATAGCAATGCTAAAGTAACAATGGTAAGCAAAGGTAAGCACGCTGCACACTTAGACCTGTGACATATTTGGCACACTACAGTTCGAATTCTAACATGCACAAAAACTGCACATGTGTGTAGCATAAACAGAGAAAAAATACAGAAATAAAAGCTACAGCATAAAGAACAGTTTCAAAACAATAAAACCAAAATAAGGAGAGTAATATACTGTGTGCAAAGCAAAAATAAGTGAACTTGCAGCCAAGTGATTGAAGCGAGAAAAACATGCTAAACATCAGGACATGTTAGGTTTAGTTTTATATAGAACACAATAATGTGTGCATAATGTTATGAACACAAATAAGCAGCAAGTTGAATAACATTGCATAACTATTTAGCCTATTTAGTAAGCTGAGTTGAGTAATATGTCGATAAGCTTATACACAAATCATACTGAGATCGTAGTTTCTGGTACACGTACACTTCATACATACCTGACATGACATCCAGATTACACCCTGTCCTGCTGTAGCCATGGCTGCGGGATCCCTGCATTTCCCTGCCATTATGTTGACACTGCTATAGGGTCACGGTCTCACCACTGCAAAATGAGTAGTGTGTTAACTTATAGCATTGATTGGCACAATAAAACTGTCATATTGTGAACACATGTAAGGTGCACATAAAAACATGTCTGGACTAGTGCAGGGTGGCAACGGCGCACAAGGTCGAGTCACTGAAGAATGTCATGATAATAGGGACCCCTTCATCAAAGTAAAATTTTGAACACGCACGCAGCAGCACATACAAGAAATGTTTGTTTACATACTAGAGTTTGCTTTCATGACTTAGTTTAAACAACTTTCCCCTGCCATGTTTAGTTACGTCATAGTTATGGCAACACCCCTTGTGTTGAAAAGAAAGCTGTACTAGTAGCAAACTGTGACTGCTTACATTCTCGTTTTCTCCTCAAACTGCTCGTAAACCGAAAACCTGGTAAGCATAGATTATTTACAACGTCGAAGAGTTTATAAGCGAAAAAACGTAATTGCCGTAATAATCGGTGAAGAGACAGATCAGTCGTTATTATGCAACTTCAGCAGAAAAGCGGAAGCGCACGTACAGGTGAACACGATTATTTTCGAACGTAATTTTTCTCATCGGAAGAAAACGCTTATCAGGATATTCAATTTCGCATCAAAGCAATAAATTTGCGTAACTAAATTCTGACAAACAGCGCGCAGCATGCACAAGCACAGGTTTCACTGTTGTCGCAGAAGTTCAATTTCCTACGTTCGCAAGGTACGCTATGCACACGCGAGGAGCACGCACAAAGCACGTGTACTTAGCAAGCACGACTGCTTACCTTTTCAATGGTACGACGCTCTCCAAGTTGCCGGTGCTGCGTCGACGACATTACTCCCATCATAGATGTCGCTGCGTAGTGGACGAGCTGAGGCACGCTAACAATACGCATTATTTTTTTTTCGACGTCCACCCAACTTTCCACGACAACCAGACAAAGGCCACGACATAAAAATCGTTGGTCCACATTTGCCTGGCGCGCCACGCATACGGCGAGTTCGCAGCGAGACACGAGGTATCTTCTGGCACTTTTGTGCACGCTAACTACGTCCCGTTTCATTACAGCAAACACAAAAACACACGATAGAGAAAATATATCGTAAGCAGCGCGGTTGCAGCTCGCACAGACGACCGCCATCTTGAAGACTGAGGAAAAACAACAGCGCCACCTGCATACTTGTGAGGTTGTTGTGGCCTCCGTGATGCCAACAATATTCACCAGTAAACTCATGTATTGTGCCGTGTTACGCCCAGCTACGTATATATGTTGCGAGGCAAAACAAGCCACCGAACAGTCCACATTTTACGCTATAGTTTATCGTAGAAATAAATTCTATGACGTATTTTCTTTTTTTGGATTGCTTCCGTGGTCTGCAGCCAGCAAAAGCATGGCCTTAGAGATCGGGTTACGTTATCCTTTGAAAGCCGTCGCTGGGGCGTGAGTTGAATGATATTGACTGCCTGCGCCGTCACTTCGTTTTAGATAACTTCCGGCTATCGTTAACATCAGCTGTAGGCTCAGAAATTGTCGAAACGATCTCTGCAGTGTGCCTCAATCGTGGTTTTCGCATAAACCTCAGCATTGCTTTTAAATCAACATTTTTGGCAAACTATGTAACACTGCGATTTGCCTGTAAATTGTGCTCGATATGATAGACTAATAATCTGTATTATTAGCCTCCCCCCGCACCCCCCCCTCCCCTAAAAAAAAATCAGAGCCCTTCCACTATGTGAAGATCGAAGACCAGCTATGGTCTTCGATGGTTCTCGCTATCTGCTGGTTCTCGTGGTTCTCGCTATCTGCTGTTTGTCGCGACGTTGTACGGGGTGCCGCGTAGCTTCGCATTTTATTGCGATGTTCTCAGGCTATTTTTGTTGCAGGTTGTTCGTTAATGCACGGACTCGACTGCAGCTTCAGCCGCTGACGCTTTGGTGCAACCATTTACTTCATTTGTGTGCATGCGTATCTATTTGCAAAACGTAGTCCCCCTACGCCAACCCGCAAGAAAATCTGGCTCGTGAATAGACATGTGAGCGCGTGCAAATGCAGGAGGCAGTATGCATGCGGCGTTCTGTAGGAGAGCAACGGTTGCATGACGAGAGCAAGCGTTGCCGTTCGTCCTTCCGTTGCTCCCTTTCAAACCGGAGACTAAACACTTAGTCCTTCGATTTTCGACATGTCAGCCATCTTGTTCCAGTTGGTCCCTCTGGGGACTAAATGTTAGTCCTGAGGACTAAAAACTGCAGTTACTCTCACTTTCTCCATTTTTGGCTTAGAGTGTATAGCTCTCTACTAATTCGCTATCGCAATTGATGCTTCGCCTTTCCGGTGAAACTGCGACTTTTTATGATAGAACTGCTGAACCGATCTGGATGACATTTGTTGCATTTAAGGAAGAACGTTCAATCACAGTGACTGCAGCCACGGCCACTTGATGAAACGCACGAGGGGCAGCCTGCCAGATCGCGCGGCGAAGTACGAGCGGAGCAATGAAGCGAAAGTTGACATTTGCCTCCGCTTTTTTAGGGGTGGCGCCACTGCTACGAGACTGCTCTCCCTCTGAGAAGGCGCCGCGGGTGAGATTACGCGTCTCGCTAGCACCCCTTTTGTCCGCACACGTGGTAGTATAAACGTGCCGTGGCACTATGTCACGCAAATGTTGCGAGCTGCTGTGTGCTACTAACGCAAGAAAAGCTCCAATTAACCGGTACCATGAGTTTCCGTGTGACGTGGAACGCCGTAAGGCATGGCTGGAAAGCAATTCGTCACAGGGAACAAGTGGCAAAGCAAGGATTTAGGACCCGAATTTTAAATTGGTCTGTTCACTTCACTTCATTCACGGCCACACCGAGGAACTGTGTAAGGTGTTTCTAAGCAAATTATTAAAGCCGCTACTAGCGAACTGCACCGGGGACCTGAATGCAACTATGCAGCGGTTAAAACTCAACTACAAGCTTATGTCATGGAAGGTAGTACAATTTTAAAGCTGTTAAACAAGGCCCTTTTCCGCGGATTCCCACCCTGTGATTAGAGAAAATAACAATTGCCACAGCCTCCCTCGATCTTTTTTCTCTTTTGACCATTACAACTGCTTTATTCACGCTGAACAACTTTTTTAATTGCATCTTCCTTACATAAATGTGCTACACATCGGCAGTGTGGCTGAATATACGATCCGTTATGAACTGCTATCTACCCCATTTTTCTACAAATTAAAACAAAAAAATCAAGTAGAAAATAGATATCCAAAGCTATGTCATGATGCACATTTGTAAGAAGTTTCATATTAGAGGGTTCCATTTTTACTTTGATTTTTCGTACCGTTGCGAGAGCTCTATTCAAGTTGAACTTTTAACAGCGGAGCTGTTTAGGCTCTCGGTTAGGCCGCGTAGTGCGAACAAAAGCTGTGGGCCGACCCTGGAGGTTGTGAAGAAAGGGTCCAAGTGCCATGGCACGTACTAGCGAAGCTGTTTAAGCTCCAGGGTGAAGCACCGCAAAACGTCCGCCTGGCGATGACGTCATTATGCGTAGCCTAACAACGCCTCGCCCCACAAGCATAGCGCTGACATGGTGAAGACACACAAGAAATGGCCCACTGTACTAGAGAGGAACTTCAATAAAACTTCGGTTAAGGCTAGTTCGTACATTGCATTTTAAGGTGAAAAATACTTCAGCGCAAACACCCAGGACAAACCACAAAAGAGTAGACGACACAAGCATGGTGCTGATATGTTGAATACACACAACAAGATGAGCCCACTGTACTAGAGAGGAACTTCAATAAAACTTGGGTTAGGGCTAGTTCGTAGATGGCATATTAAGGTGAAAAATACTTCAGTGCAAACACCCAGGACAAACCATAAAGAAGACATGAGGCATGCACTGGTGCTGACATGGTGAGGACACACATAAAGAAGGGCCAACTATGCTAGAGAATTTCAATAAAACTTCGGTTCGGGCTAGTTGGTACGTAGCAATTTAAGATGAAAAATACTTCAGCGCAAACACCCAGGACAAAGAACAAAGAGGACACGAGACAAGCACTGGTGCTGACATGATGAAGACACAAAAAGAAGGGCCAACTGTGCTAGAGAAGAATTTCAATAAAACTTCGGTTAGGGCTAGTTGGTACGTAGAAATTTACGGTGCAAAATACTTCAGCGCAAACACCCAGGACAAATCGCCAAGAGGACACGAGACAAGCACTGGCGCTTACAAGATGAAGACACAGAAAGAAGGGCCCACTGTACTAGAGAAGAACTTTAATAAAACATTGCTTGAGGCTAGTTGGTACGTAGTGTTTTAGGGTGAAAAATACTTCAACGCAAACACCCAGGACAAACCACAAAGAGTAGACGAGACAAGCATAGCGCTGACATGGTAAATACACAAAAAAGGGCCCACTGTACTAGACAGGAACTTCAATAAAACTTAGGTTAGGGCTAGTTGGTACATTGCATATTAAGGTGAAAAATACTTCAGTGCAAACACCCAGGACAAACCACAAAGAGCAGACGAGACAAGCATAGCGCTGACATGGTGAAGACACACAAAAAGAAGGGCCCGCTGTAATAGACAGGAACTTCAATAAAACTTCGGTTGAGGCTGGTTTTTAAACAGTATTTTAAGGTGAAAAATAACATTGCATATCAACGGGGTGAATGATGATGAGTGGGCGAAGCTCCGGAGAGAATCATCGGTAAACCGTGAATCTTCCGTGTAATTCGCACAGTCTCGCCGCACTAAATCGAACGATTGACTTCCACACGCGCCATAAGTGACGCGCCATATGGGACGTCATTCCTATTTTATAACAGCGCCCTTCATTATATTTGCACCATCTCCCGCTTAAGGGGACGCTGGCAGAAACGCGTTAGAAACGTGCAGTACTCGCTAGTAAGGGGTAGAGGCCACGGTGTCTTACGCAGCCGTTTACACATGCCGTATCGTGCACCGCGTTTGCCGACGTCATCACATGACTGCCGAGAGAGTATAACCCCCGTATTCATAAACGCTCCTAGACTTGAACTTGACTTGCCACCGCCTTCAACGCGTTTCGAACGCGCTGCCCAAGGCGGTGGCAAGTCAAGTTCAAGTCGAGGAGCGTTTATGAATACGGCGGTAAGGCGGAGAGGCCACAGTGTCTTACACCAGCTTCTTACAAAGGCCGTAACGCGCTAGCACAAACGCGTTAGAAACGCGCAGTCTTTCGTTAATGTTGGGTATTTATTGTCATCGTGGTGCGTGTGCCCATGTGCGCTTCGTGGCCTACTGGTTAGCGCCGCGCGTTCGGAAGCGAGGGGTCCCTGGTTCGATTCCGCGCTACGGACACAACTTTCGGAATCTTTTTTCTCATAAAAGTAGACGTGGCTACCTACTACTACGACAACGACTACTACGACGACGACGACTGCTACTACTACTACATACTACAGAGGAGAGACAGACCCACACCCTAAGGAGCTTCGCCCCTAAAATACTTCAGTGCAACTTCCAGGACAAACCACAAAGAGTAGACGAGACAAGCATAGCGCTGACATGGTGAAGACACACAAAAAGAAGGGCCCACTGTACTAGGCAGGAACTTCAATAAAATTTCGGTTGGGGCTAGTTTTTACACAGTATTTTAGGGTGACAAATACTTCAGTTCAAACACCCAGGACAAACCACAATGAGTAGACGAGACAAGCGTAGCACTGACATAGTGAAGACACACAAAAAGAAGGGTCCACTGTACTAGAGTGGAACTTATATAAAATTTCGGTTAGGGGTAGTTGGTACATAGCACTTTAAGGTGAAAAATACTTCAGCGCAAGCACCCAGGACGAACCACAAAGAGTAGACGAGACAAGCATGGCGCTGACATGGTGAAGACACACAAAAAGAAGGGCCAACTGTACTAGAGAAGAATTTCAATAAAACTTTGCTTGAGGCTAGTTGGTACGTAGTGTTTTAGGGTGAACAATACTTCAACGCAAACACCCAGGACAAACCACAAAGAGTAGACGAGACAAGCATAGCGCTGCATGGTGAATACACAAAAAAGGGCCCACTGTACTAGACAGGAACTTCAATAAAACTTCGGTTAGGGCTAGTTGGTACATTGCATCTTAAGGTGAAAAATACTTCAGTGCATACACCCTGGACAAACCATAAAGAAGACACGAGAAATGCACTGGTGCTGACATGGTGAGGACACACATAAAGAAGGGCCAACTATGCTAGAGAATTTCAATAAAACTTCGGTTAGGGCTAGTTGGTACATAGCATTTTAAGGTGAAAAATACTTCAGCGCAAACACCCACGACAAACCGCAAATAGTAGACGAGCCAAGTATAGCACTGATATGGTGAAGACACACAAAAAGGGCACACTGTGCTAGAGTGGAACTTCAATAAAACTTCGGTTGAGGCTAGTTGGTACATAGCATTTTAAGGTGAAAAATACTTCAGTGCAAACACCGAGGACAAACCATAAGTAAGACAGGAGACAAGCATAGCGTTGACAGGGTGAAGACACACAAAAAGAAGGGCCCACTGTACTAGACAGGAACTTCAATAAAACTTCGGTTGAGGCTAGTTTTACACAGTATTTTAAGGTTACAAATCCTTCTGCACATACACCCCGGACAAACCGCAAAGAGGACAGGAGACAAGCACTGGTGCTGACATGGTGAAGACACACAAAAAGAAGGGCCCACTGTACTAGACAGGAACTTCAATAAAACTTCGGTTGAGGCTAGTTTTACACAGTATTTTAAGTTTACAAATCCTTCTGCACAAACACCCCGGACAAACCGCAAAGAGGACAGGAGACAAGCACTGGTGCTGACATGGTGAAGACATACAAAAAGAAGGGCCAACTGTACTAGATAAGAATTTGAATAAAACTTCGGTTAGGGCTAGTTGGTACACACTATTTTAAGGTGGGAAATACTTCAGCGCAAACACCCAGGACAAACCGCAAATAGTAGACGAGACAAGAATAGCGCTGACATGGTGAAGACAAATAAAAAAGGGCTCACTGTACTAGAGAGGAACTTCAATAAAATTTCGGTTGGGGCTAGTTAGTACATAGCATTTTAAAGTGAAAAATACTTCAGTGCAAACACCCAGAACAAACCGCAAAAAGGACACGAGACAAGCATGGCGCTGACATGGTGAAGACACAAAAAAGGGCCGACTGTACTATACAGCAACTTCAATAAAACTTCAGTTGAGGCTAGTTCTTACACAGTATTTTAAGGTGACAAATCCTTCAGCCCAAACACCCCGGACAAACCACTAAGAGGACAGGAGACAAGCACTTGCGCTGACATGGTGAAGACACACAAAAAGAAGGGCCAACCGTACTTGAGAAGAATTTAAGTAAAACTTAGGTTAGGGCTAGTTGGTACGCAGCAATTTAAGGTGACAAATACCGCAGCGCAAACACCCAGAACAAACCGCAAAAAGGACATGAGACAAGCATGGCGCTTGCATGATGAACACACACAAAAAGAGCCCACTCTACTATACAGCAACTTCAATAAAATTTCGGTTGAGGCTAGTTCTTACACAGTATTTTAAGGTTACAAATCCTTCAGCCCAAACACCCCGGACAAACCGCTAAGAGGACACGAGACAAGCACTTGCGCTGACATGGTGAAGACACACAAAAAGAAGGGCCAACCGTACTCGAGAAGAATTTCAGTAAAACATAGGTTAGGCCTAGTTGGTACATTGCATCTTAACGTGAAAAATACTTCAGTGCAAACACCCAGGACAAACCACAAGGAAGACAGGAGATAAGCACTGGTGCTGGCATGGCGAAGACACAAAAAGAAGGGCCAACTGTACTCGAGAAGAATTTCTATAGAACTTCGGTTAGGGCTAGTTGGTACATAGTATTTTAATGTGGAAAATACTTCACTGCAAACACACAGAACAAACTTCAAAAAGGACACGAGAGATGCACTGGCTCCATGGAGAACACGCACAAAAAGGGCCCACTCTACTAGACAGGAACTTCAAAAAAACTTCGGTTAGGGCTAGTTGGTACGTAGCATTTTAGGTGAAAAATACTTCAGTGTAAACACCCAGCACAAACCACAAAGAGTAGACGAGACAAGCATAGCGCTGACATGGTGAAGACACTCAAAAAGGGCCCACTGTACTAGACAGGAACTTCAATAAAACTTCGGTTGAGGCTAGTTTTTACACAGTATTTTAAGGTTACAAATCATTCGGCGCAAACACCCCGGACAAACCGCAATGAGGACACGAGACAAGCACCGGGGCTGACATGGTGAAGACACACAAAATGAAGGGCCAACTGTACTAGAGAAGAATTTCAATAAAACTTCTGTTAGGGCTAGTTGGTACCTAGTATTTTAAGGTGGAAAATACTTGAGTACAAACACCCAGAACAAACCGCAAAAAGGACACGATAGATGCACTGGCTCCGGCATGGTGAACACACACAAAAAGGGCCCACTCTACTAGACAGTAACTTCGATAAAACCTCGGTTAGGGATAGTTGGTATTGCATTTTAAGGTGAAAAATACTTCAGTGCAAACACCCAGGACAAACCGCAAATAGTAGACGAGACAAGCATAGTGCTGACTTGATGAAGACGCGCAAAAAATGGCCCACTGTACTTGAGAGGAACTTCAATAAAACTTAGGTTAGGGCTAGTTGGTACATTGCATCTTAATGTGAAAAATACTTCATTGCAAACACCCAGGACACACCACAAGGAGTAGACGAGACAAGCGTAGCACTGACATGGTGAGGAAACACAAAAAGAAGGAACAACTGTGCTAGAGAAGAATTTCAAAAAAAACTTCGGTTAGGGCTAGTTGGTACTTAGCAATTTAAGGTGAAAAATACCTCAGCCCAAACACCCAGAACAAACCGCAAAAAGGACACGAGACAAGCATGGCGCTGACATGGTGAACACACAAAAAAGGGCCCACTGTACTAGACAGGAACTTCAATAAAATTTCGATTGGGGCTAGTTAGTACATAGCATTTTAAAGTGAAGAATACTTCAGTGCAAACACCCAGGACAAACCACAAAGAGTAGACGAGACAAGCATAGCGCTGACATGGTGAAGACACTCAAAAAAGGGCCCACTGTACTAGACAGGAACTTCAATAAAACTTCGGTTGAGGCTAGTTTTTACACAGTATTTTAAGGTTACAAATCCTTCGGCGCAAACACCCCGGACAAACCGCAATGAGGACACGAGACAAGCACTGTGGCTGACATGGTGAAGACACACAAAATGAAGGGCCAACTGTACTAGAGAAGAATTTCAATAAAACTTCTGTTAGGGCTAGTTAGTACCTAGAATTTTAAGGTGGAAAATACTTCAGCAGAAAAACCCAGAGCAAACCGCAAAAAGGACATGAGACAAGCATAGCGCTGACATGGTGAACACACAAAAAAGGGCCCATTCTACTAGACCGGAACTTCAATAAAACTTCGGTTAGGGCTAGTTCGTACCTAGTATTTAAAGGTGGAAAATACTTCAGCGCAAACACCCAGAACAAACCGCAAAAATACACGATAGATGCACTGGCTCCGACATGGTGAACACACACAAAAAGGGCCTACTGTGCTAGACAGGAATTTCGATAAAACTTCCGTTAGGGCTAGTTGGTACATAGCACTTCAGTGCAAACACCCAGGACAAACAACAAAGAGTAGACGAGACAAGCATAGCAATGAGATGGTGAAGACACAAAAAAGGGCCCACTGTACTATACAGCAACTTCAATAAAACTTCAGTGGAGGCTTGTTCTTACACAGTATTTTAAGGTGACAAATCCTTCAGCCCAAAAACCCCGGACAAACCACTAAGAGGACACGAGACAAGCACTTGCGCTGACATGGTGAAGACACACAAAAAGAAGGGCCAACCGTACTTGAGAAGAATTTCAGTAAAACTTAGGTTAGGGCTGGTTGGTACGTAGCGATTTAAGGTGAAAAATACTTCAGCGCAAACACACAGGACAAACCGCAAAGGGGACACGAGACAAGCACTGGCGCTGACACGGTGACGACACACAAAAAGAAGGGCCCACTGTATATTAGAGAGGAACTTCAAGAAAATTCGGTTAGGGCTAGTTAGTACATAGTATTTTAATGTGGAAAATACTTCACTGCAAACACCGAGAACAAACTTCTCGGTGTTTGCAAACACCGAGAACAAACACCGAGAACAAACGTCTTTAGTGGAACGTGGTATAGGGAAGTCTTTCACAACAAGAATTTTTTCTGGGTCAGGTTGCACGCCTTCAGCACTCACAAGGTGGCCACGCACAGTGATTTCGCGGGGGCCAAAACGGCATTTGGTATAGCTGAGCTGAAGGCCTGCTCACCTGAAAACTTCAAGAACTGCCGACAATCGGCTAAGGTGACTGTGAAATGTCGGTGAGAAAACGATGACATCGTCAAGGTAACACAGGCAAATTGACCATTTGTATCCACGGAGGAGGGAGCCCGTCATCCTTTCAAATGTGGCTGGGGCATTACACAGTCCAAAGGGCATTACCTTAAACTGGTAAAGTCCATCAGGCGTAACAAATGCGGTTTTTTCACGGTCTTGATCATCGACGGAGATCTGCTAGTAGCCTGACCTCAGGTCGATAGAAGAGAAGTATGCAGAGCCGTGTAGACAGTCGAGAGCGTCATCCATCCGCGGCAAAGGGTAGACGTCCTTGCACGTTACCTTGTTTAGGTGCCGGTAGTCGACGCAGAAGCGCCAGCTGCCATCTTTCTTCTTCACCAGGACGACTGGTGATGCCCATGGACTACATGAAGGCTCAATGACGACCTTGATGAGCATCTTGTCGACTTCACGCTGTATCACTTCTCGCTCGGCATGGGACACGCGATAGGGACGTCGTCTGATTGGGCTGGCGTCCCCAGTATTGATCTTGTGAGTGGCCACAGATGTCTGCCCCAAAGGACGGTCATTGAAGTCAAAGATGTCGCGGTAGGACTTCAATACGCGCCGCATATTGGCTGTCTGTACAGGAAGGAGGTCAGACGCAATCATCATGTCAATATTACCGTCGTCGAGATTGTGCGAGAAAGAGGAAGTGGCAGAGGATAAAGAAGCGTCGGTGACGAATGCAGAAACGGCACACTCATCGATAGAAGCAATGTGGCCTAGAGTCATGCCGCTTGGGATGAGTTGCGTGCACCAGCTAAAGTTCAGTATGGGTAGAGACGTGTGATTATCTGCAACTCTTATAAGGGTGTGAGGAAGAGCGACGTTTATGGCGAATAAGACGTCAACGATCGGGGTCAAAATGTAATCGCCATCGGGAATGGGCGAACAAGACCGCAAGTTCACATACATAACGGCTTGAGGAGGTAGCCGAACGTAATCCACTGAGCACAAGCGCGGCTGTCGTGTAGTAGGAGCGTCATGGTAGCACGGTAGGTCTAGCTGAAGCAAGCCGGTTCCACAGTCAATAAAGGCAGAATGGGCAGACAGAAAATCCATACCGATAATGAGGTCATGGGAGCATTACTCGAGCATGGCAAGGAGTACGCTTGTGGATCGGTCGGCAACACTTATTCGCGCGGAGCACATCCCTAGCACGGGAAACGTTCCGCCATCGGCGACACGAATGAGCGGTACTGTGGGTGGTGTTAGGACCTTCTTAAGGCGGCGACGAAGCTCCGAATTCATCACTGATATCTGAGCCCCAGTGTCCACTAGAACGACAACATGTGTGTCATCCAGTTTGACGTCTATCAGGTTTCGTCTGGTCTGCAGTGTGGTCAGAGGATTTGGCAGACGGGTCGTCGATGCAGCACCACCTCTGGGAGCTGCATCGTCTAGTTTTCCCGAGGGAGTCGTGCAATCGGCAACGTGGGGCGGCGGAATTGGGGCGAGCGAGACGATTGGCGACGCGACAACGGTGAACGGGACTCGTGACCACGTGGGGATGGCGAACGACGATACGGCATGGGGGGAGCGTCTTCAGTGGTGGTTTGGGGATGCTCGTGGTAAGGCTGAAATCGGCCATGATCCATGTCGGGGTGACGGTTGTTTCCATAGGGAGCCTGATACCAATACCACCGGCTGTTACAATGGCGGGCCACGTAGCCAATACGACGGCGAGAGGTACGGGGATCGATACCCCGCACCTCCACTAAAATGCCACGGGGATGTGAGTAGCAAAAGGGATAGGAAAATTATATTTACACGATATATACAAAGAGAGACGGCTGCAGGCAAGATGGCAGAACAACAACACGAGCGCTGCCCCGATCGTCGTCTTCACCGCCTTTTTGGCGCATTCTTCCATGCTCGGCATAGTGCGTAACAATATTTATATGCATATTACTTACATACATAGCGGTCTCCATGCCAACCAGAGCTACGGACTACGAGGCACAAGGCTCGGCCCTAAGGTGCTTCGCCCCTAAAAGAGAGCACGCGTCGGGAACGAACGCCTTTGTGCACCGCAGCGCCCCTAGCTATGGACGAGAGAGAAAACGCCGGAAGCGTTCTCCGGAAGCCGGAAGCTGGCTTCCGGAACCGGAAGTGGATCTGGAAGTGGAAACGGAAGCGGAACCAGAAGCGGAAACGGAAGTCGGCTTCCGGTTCCGGCTTCCGGAAGTTGGAGCTTGGCGTACATAAACTATACATATACATATATACATGAATATATGCGTATACCTACATACATAGCGGTTTCCATGCCAACTAGAGCTACGGACTAGGAGGGGCAAGGCTGAGTGCCCACTGAGTGCGGGCTTACTGAGTGCCTCAACCGCACGCTGACCACAATGCTCTCCATGTACGTTTCCTCAGACCACCGTGATTGGGACAGCACCTTGCCTTATGTGACATTCGCCTACAACTCGTCACGCCATGACACCCTAAGGTGCTTCGCCCCTAAAATACTTCACCACAAACGCCCAGGACAAACCACAAAGAGTAGACGAGACAAGCATAGCACTGACACGGTGAAGACACACAAAAAGAGGGGTCCACTGTAATACAGAGAAACTTCAATAAAACTTCGGTTAGGGCTAGTTGGTACATAGGTATTTTAAGGTGAAAAATACTTCAGCGCAAAAACACCCAGGACAAACCTCAAAGAGGACACGAGAGAAGCACTGGCTCTGACATGGTGAACACACACGAAAGGGCCCACTGTACTAGACCGGGACTTCAATAAAACTTCGGTTAGGGCTAGTTGGTACATAGCATTTTAAGGTGAAAAATATTTCAACGCAAACACCCATGACAAAGCGCAAATAGTAGACGATACAAGCATAGCGCTGACGTAGTCAAGACACACAAAAAGAAGGTCCCACTTTGCTAGAGAGAAATTTCAATAAAATTTCGGTTAGGGCTAGTTGGTACATAGCATTTTAAGGCGAAAAATAATTCAGCGCAAACACCCAGGAAAAACCGCAAAAAGGGACAAGAAAAGCGCTGGCGTTGACATGGTGAAGACTGAAAAAAAGCAAGGCCAACGGTACTAGAGAGGAACTTCTAGAAAACTTCGGTTAGGGCTAGTTGGTACATATTATTTTAAGGTGGAAAATACTTCAGTGCAAACACCCAGAACAAACCACAAAAAGAGACGAGAAAAGCACTGGCACTGACATGGCGAAGACACAAAATAAAGGGTCCACTGTACTAGATAGGAACTTGAATAAAACTTCAGTTAGGGCTAGTTTTATATAGAACTTTAAGGTGAAAAATATTTCAGTGCAAACACCCAGGGCAAACCACCAAGAAGAGATGAGACAAGCACTGGCGCTGACATTGTGAAGACGCACAAAAAGAAGGGCCCATTGTATTAGAGAAGAACTTCAATGAAACTTCGGTTGGGGCTAGTTGGTACTGAGTGTTTTAAAGGGCCCCTAAACCACCTCAGATATTTTTTGAACATTTCAAGTAAACGCGCGCATCGAGTTCAGAATGCAATCACGATCAACGATGCCAAACGCTGCAGCGCTACGCGCCGCGGGCGCGCCACAAAACCAAAAAAACAATGCCGTCCTCCTCCCCTCGCCTTTCCGGAAGCCCAGCGGTCGTCACGACGTCAGCAGGGGGAATCTGGTGATGTAAACGGTGGAAACGATGTCCATTGGTCGAACAAGAACCTACTACTTCCGGTTTGTCTGCTAGCAGGTACGCGCGCTCCCTGCTCGTCCTCACCGTGCTGCTCGCTTGTGCGCGCTTGCGCTTCGGTATTTACAGCCCGCAACGCAAGTGCCAAATCGCTCGTGTTCCAACACAGTCATGCTTAGCCGTCTCATTAGCTGCACGAATGCATTGCGACAGTGTTGGCCTTTCCAGACGTGCGCGCAACACTGGGTCTATAGCGGCACGCTTCGCATAATCGGGTAGCCGAGAAGCGCCGAGTCCACGTCCACGTTACCGGCACGCTAACTCGCCGCACGCCGTTTGCTATTCGCGGGCCGCCGTTCGACAGTGGTTTTGCTCGCGAGCGGCGAGATCTCCTTGCCGTACGTAGAAAGTATGAGACCGGGACTCATTTGTGCGGCAGCCTCAGCGCCGCTGATCGCTCGACGGCGCCGATATCGTCGCTAGGCCTTTTCTGGTTCCCTTCAAAGCTAAAGCGGACGGCGCTTCGAAATGAATTACCGACGCTCACAAGCCGCAATATTTTCTTATCGTTGTTATCGCTCTTCGCAATAATTGTACACACAGAAGAAATATACGCTGATATTAGCGGCGCCGTCGGCTGCGATGCGAGCACAGCCGAGCCGGTCGTCTCCCGTAGATAGCCGTGCACTCGGCAGCAGCCGATGTTTTCGTTGCCGGTGGCGGAGGCGCGCAGCTCCGCGGTCGTCGATTGGCCCGTTGATGGTGCAGCGGGCAGGGCGCCGGCCGAACTGCCGTCTACTTTGGACACCTCTCGCGCGGCAGACAGGAGGCCGCTTCGTCGTGCCGCTAGCATGGCTAACGTGGACGTGCCCTAACCGGAAGTAGGCAGTGTTATGAGAAGCGCGTTGGCGATGATGGATGTCACGTGACATTTGGAGCAGCAATCGGCGAGGAGGAGAGACCAGCCGTAGCGAAGGAAAGAGCGAAACGAGCGAGGGCTGTTTTTCGATCATCAAACGCGTGTAACTCCGCTATTACGGCACCATTTCGAAAAATTCTCGCGGCTACGTGTTCGTTGTAGACTCGTGCGCAACTGCAACACCACAACTAAACTTCGACCTCTGGGTGGTTTAGGGGCCCTTTAAGGTGAAAAATATTTCAGCGCAAACACAAAGGACAAGCCACAAAGAAGAGACGAGAATAGCACTGCGCTGACATCGCGAAGACATAAAAAAGTAGGGCCCACTGTACTAGATAGGAACTTCAATAAAACTTCAGTTAGGGCTAGTTTTTATGTGGAATTTTAAGGTGAAAATATTTCAGTGCAAACACCCAGGGCAAACCACAAGGAAGAGATGAGACAACCGTGGCACTGACATGATGAAGAAGCACAAAAGGGGCGCATTGTACTAGAGAGGATTTTTATAAAACTTAGGTTGGGGATAGTTGGTACATAGTATATTAAGGTGAAAAATGTTTTAGCGCAAACACCAAGGACAATCCACAAAGAAGAGTGGTCAGTGGAAATCAGTTGAAATTATTGGCCAAACAGTGAATGTTTCAATCAAAGCGGATAAGATGCCAACAAGTCATCCCCAAAAAGTGTCCGATGATAAACCATCAGTGTAAACCTAAACAAAATTATGGCGATGAAATTGGTTTATCAGCAAGAAACATTGAAGATGGTTGACTTGTTTATCTTTGTCACGAATTTCAGCGCTTCAGAAACGGACAGAGACAGAAAGCCAATACGTAGAACATTTATCTCAAACAGAAAAAAGATGGTATTGAAGAAAAAAACAAACAGCAAACTACCCTGACACACTATAAACACTATACATACACAAACACTCCAAAAACTAGCTATACATATAAAAACAAACTAGCCCTCAACTACATATGTTCCTCTGCTCGACTAAACAACGCGAAGTCACGAACAAATGAAGGTTCTGACCGTCGCCAGTCGTGCTGTCGGTCTCCGGCCCAGCGTGGCAAAGGACGTTGGCCTCCGTGGTTCCGGCGCAGCGTCGGCGTCGACCTCCGTCGAGAGCGATGAGGTTGTGGTCTTCCACAGAGACCCGCGTGGCACAGGACGCGGTCTGGGCCAGTCGGCCGTTGTGCCGCTGACGTGGCGTTGGCGGTTGCCTTCGTGGCAAAGGGCAGCAACTGGTTACGGCAGCTTGGGGCTGGACCGGGGCCGCGGAACACAGCCACGGCGACGCAGTCGGGGCTCAGGAGCTGGAGTTGTCGCTGGCAAACTCACGAACATCCCCTCTTCGGTCCATAGTCCCTGAAGCTGCTGCCTCCCGTCTCCAGAGCACAGCTGGAGATGCAACTGCTTGGCGACAACGTCAGCAATGCCAGCTCATCATCGCCTGCGTCCTCTTTTTGTTCATCTTTTTTCTCTCGCGCTTCACGCGCTTCACATGCTTCTCCCCTGTGGGTCCCTTGGCTGTTTCTTCGGCCAGCGTCTTCGTCTTTTTTTTCATCATTTCATTCGTCTTGCCGGTGACTCATGACACAGGTACCCGTTTCAAGAGTTTTTTGCACAAGAAACTGCTCATCTCACGCTTATCACCCTAGGTTTTAAATGAACGAACACACTGTCACTCCATATGTCCACTGTTCGTACATCACCTCACAGCACCAGACGATTAATCACTTCACTGCACTTAAACACAACGCTCTGCACAACAAAAAACAACATACACTGCTTGTCTGGTGTATTAACACCCGAACCTAAGTAGCTCTATTCAAGAAGTCTGCATCCACGTTTTCTCTCCCCATAATATATGCGACATGAAAACAGTACTCTTTCAAAGCCAGACTCCACCTCATTACTCTTTCGTTTGTTAACTTAGCCTTACTCAACAATTGCAACGGCTGGTAGTCCATTTCTACTCTTAAACATTTGCCAAACAGATAAATATGTAACCTTTTGACAGCTCATACCAATGCCAGACATTCTTTCTCCTTCCTGACTTCCTGGAAGGTCTGAAACCAAAGCGCTGTACTTGTACAGTAGAACCTTCAGTACCGCATCCTGTTTTTCCGAACGTGATGAGTTAATTACCATGTTTTCTACAGCGACACTCTTTTTGGAGCATGTCCCCAAGTTGTGCACGCCCCACTCGCCCTTTTGGTACCGTTATTTGGCACACCCCACAAGACCTCACATATCTCTTCACGTCACTCTGGATTCCGGGCCAAAAGAACTCTTCTGTAATCGTTGCTAGGGTGTTTTTTACGCCCTGGTGGCCAGCCATGACACTGTCGTGTCCTAATCCCATCACTGTCTCCCTAAAGGCCTTAGGCACAGTTAGCTGCTGAGCCTCTCTGGCCGAGCTGAATACGCATCTTCTATATAAGAGACCATTGAGCTTAACAAACTCAACCGTATAGTGCGGCTTCTTTTCCTTTTCATTATTTCTCCTATCTTCTTGTGGCACGATTTGACCGACTCATCCTTGTCTTGTTCTTCCTTGAAATCAGCGGGCGTGATTTTTAACCACTGAATTGCAGGTACCTTCAGGGCTGACATGGGTGCCTTGCTCTGGGTTTGGGCTCTGGTTCGTACAGCCGACGATATAACTGGACGGCATACGCCAGCTGCCGCTTCTCGTGAATCATTATTGTACAACTGTTGCTTGCGCACTTCTTTGCGTGGTTGCTCACCACAGTCATTCATCTCTCTATCTACGATAACTGTACTTCTCTTCCAGCTCCGATCTGGATCATCCACTCTCCGTACTCCATATACATTTCCTAGAATGAGATCGTATAATGGCTCTTCAAGACACTTTGCTTTAAGCCACCCGGAATAATACGGTGTGGAGACTTGGATACGGGCTTCAGGTAGGTACCTCACTGTGTTGTCAGCCAAGGTAACTTGCGTTAGCACTCCTGTCAGATCTTCGTCACGTACCAGGCTCCTCTTTACTAAAACTGTATTTGAGCCGCTGTCTCTTAGCACTGTTGCCCGTTGTCCATGAACGTATCCTTCTACGACAGGTAGAGCTTGTTCCTTCGGGTCTTCTTCTTTCCGCTTTTCTCTCGGTACCTGTTGGTTCTCATGAGTTTGGTTCACCTCTACACAGTTTGGTTGCGAGTGGCCTTCTCCAGACTTGCCTATTATGCACGCTGTTTTTTGTGATGTGCCTGATCTACACTCATCCGCACGGTGTCCCTTTCTATTGCATAATTGACACACTATTTGTTGGTGGGGGCGGCTGTTCCCTGCGCGACAGTTAACTGCACGGTGCCCGGTACGATTACAAAGGAAACACCTTAACTGGGGTGGGCGCACGCTTCCCTGAGGCTCGTATTTTGCCTCGTCTACTTTTCCTCTGGCTAGGTCCTCTTTCATTCTTCCTAGGTTTCTCAGTCCCTGTGCCTCTAACAATTGATCAGCATGTTCGGCTAGATCAATGAGTGAATTCAACTTTCTCTCTTTTAGGAAGTAACCGAGATTATTGCTACATCAAGCTAAGAATTGCTCCCTGACCATGCAATCGCGGACCCCCTCATAAGTCTTCGCGACATCGGCCATTTCCACCCACCGGTCAAAATAATTTTACAGGCGACACGCAAATTGCTTTCCCGTTTCTGCGTCTTCCGGCCTGCAGTTTCGGAATCGCTCAAGAAAACCTTCCGCCGTAAGTCGAAATCTTTGTAGTAGTGCCTTCTTAACCTTGTCATAGTCTAGGGAGTCAGAGGCGGTCATCCTCCCAAAGAAACTCAGTGCCTCGCCTACCAGGCAAAGACTTAGGGCTGTGGACCATTCGCTCCGGTTCCAGCCTTGTCCGAGAGCTATCCTTTCGAACCGGTGCAAGTATGCATCCAAGTCGTCACGCTTTTCATCGAAAGGTGCCATTAGCTTACGCGGACAGATTTTGTTGGCTTTCGGGGACTGCGAGCCGGAGGACACTGAAGCCAATCTCTCGTCATCGCGGTGACACTCCGTTACTTGTGTCAATCTCAATTTGAGTTATAAAATTTCCTTCTCCCTAGCATGCATTTCCCGCGTTTCCGCACGTTCAGCCTCGCGTTCCACACGTTCGGCCTCGCGTTCCTTTTGAAAGATCTCTCTCTGTTTCTCAATAAATTCCAGGGCTTCGTCCGTCGAAAAACCCAACTCTTTCACTAAGGCTAGAGTCTTGTCCCAATCCATTTCCGTACCACAAAAACTCGTGACGGGGCAGGAAAAATCAATCCTGGCAGGCTCGCCAATTGTCACGAATTTCAGCGCTCCAGAAATGGACAGAGACAGAAAGCCAATACGTAGAACATTTATCTCAAACAGAAAAAAGATGATATTGAAGAAAAAAACAAACAGCAAACTACCCTGACACACTATAAACACTATACATACACACACTCCAAAAACTAGCTATACATAAAAAAATAGCCCTCAACTACATATGTTCCTCTGCTCGACTAACCAACGCGAAGTCACGAACAAATGAACGTTCTGACCGTCGCCAGTCGTGCTGTCGGACTCCGGCCCAGCGTGGCAAAGGACGTTGGCCTGCGTGGTTCCGGCGCAGCGTGGGCGTCGACCTCCGTCGAGAGCGATGAGGTTGTGGCCTTCCACAGAGACCCGCGTGGCACAGGACGCGGTCTGGGCCAGTCGGCCGTTGTGCCGCTGACGTGGCGTTGGCGGTTGCCTTCGTGGCAAAGGGCAGCAACTGGTTACGGCAGCTTGGGGCTGGACCGGGGCCGCGGAACACAGCCACGGCGACGCAGTCGGGGCTCAGGAGCTGGAGTTGTCGCTGGCCAACTCACGAACATCCCCTCTTCGGTCCATGGTCCCTGAAGCTGCTGCCTCCCGTCTCCAGAGCACAGCTGGAGATGCAACTGCTTGGCGACAACGTCAGCAATGCCAGCTCATCATCGCCTGCGTCCCCTTTTTGTTCATTTCTTCTTTTTTCTCGCGCGCTTGACGCGCTTCACGTGCTTCTCGCCTGTGGGTCCCTTGGCTGTTTCTTCGGCGAGCGTCTTCGTCTTTTTTTTTCATCATTTCATTCGTCTTGCCGGTGACTCATGACAATCTTGCTTGAATGTTTGTGTACAGCACCATTGTTCAATCCTGACAGCATTACATTCACTCGGGAAGGAATTTAGGAGTGAACTACCTAACTAGAGAAGTGAGAAGGAATATCAGAGATAGACCAGTTAGCTGGATGTTTACATTACTCACCCTGTTCATGAAGTGCGATTTGTTATCCTTAAGAAACAAGCTTTGGCATGGGACAAGACTAGGTACATCGAGGTAAGTCCGGGTGAAGGAAAGCGAACGCAGTATAATATTCATTGAAGATGTTGCGGACACCTAGATTACACATTTCTACTATGGCCTACACCGATGCATACTCGTCCATTCAAGCATTTGAGTAACAAGGCTAGATCATGCAACCAGCGGGCTTTGCCGTACCAGTCATCGGGCGTCCTGCCAAGTCATCTTGTACATGTTAATAAAGGTGCTCTCGTTTCGGATTCGATAGGGATTGAACACGACGTTTTGTAGTGACACTGACATTCAGAACATCACAAAGAAGATACTAGAGGATCATCAGTTCGTACAGGAGGGGAGTAATCATGGCTTGGCCTTCCTCACAGGTATTCGACACTCGGTTTTCTAATGGATGCAACGGAAGCATGCTGTGTTTGCTATGATTCGAGAATTAGGCAAACCCACAGACTTCTGAGATTAAGCATGTCTGAACTTCTCAATCCACATATCCTGGAAATTATTCAAAGGCTTCGGCATCCGAACAATCCACTGTTTCGGGTAAATGTGGAGACATTACATGCTTTGTATAAGGCAGATATGGTAAATAGTGAGCGAGTAGCTTGTGCTGTGTACTTCTGTAAGCTGGTATGTGTCATCATCTGCATTTTCAGCAACCCTCGGATGTCACCGCTTCGCGGAAATTACGTTGTTGGCTACATCAATGGAATGGAGTGCCAACAACGAGGCAGCGCTCACGCTAACACTCTGCTGTGGCTGAACTGGTGGGATGAAGCAGAAGAGCTAGGTGACGACCAGGCCACGTTCAGTACCCTGAATACATTCACTTCATTTTGCACAACTTTGCTTGAGACAGAGATGTTAGATTCATTGCCACTCCTTCACTTGCTATAAGCTAGATAAGGCAAAGCAAACGTTTCGTTTCAGCGCTTCCTTCTGGTCAATGAAGAAGACTGGAATTTCGACATATAATGAAGCACGAGGGAAAAGACGCGAAGCTCAAGAAGATTAAAGCTCAGTTGCAATGCTCAGGCAGCCAGTAGGAGTCTATCGAGCAGTTATGAAAGTTAAGGGGCATCAAAAATGAAGAAACGCAGATTCAGCTTTTCAAGGCAGGTATGAAACGCCGCCCTGCATTATTGAAAGGGCTCCAGTAGAAATTTTGTGAATCCCCTCAACCCTTGCATTGCAGCAATGCTTTGTTCCAACATGAATTTACGGAATACCCACGTTGTAGACCACGTTAACAAGTCCAACCTATGTTTCTCAAATCTGCACAAGGTCTTGAAGGAAATCCAAGAGAAGCAGTCAAACATGCGCACAGAGAAACTTCTTGCTGAGCTGGGTATCCATGTACTGAAAGGAGTGAAGATGAGTTGCAAGAGTCTGCGTGGGTTCAACTTTGTCATAACATGCCTATGCTCAGTCTAAAAGTCACCTTCATTCCTGGTATCCTTCCCGAAGAACGGGTTAAAGTTCGGAAGACTGCCATGCTACTGCTCAACGAGAGTGACGCGTCCACTGACGTGTGGAAACTTAACTTCATTGATAAGTATGGCCACTATTCTTCATAACTGGACCACCTCTGCTGGATAGACTTTGCTGAAAATTACACTGAGTGAGGCACTACTAACATGTATCGTCACAGAGTACAGTATCCAGTCAAAAGGTGCTGCAAGTAGAACACTGCACGGGCCGATTTTTTCAGCCCGGGCCCGGCCCGGGCCCGTTTTTACGTTGGGCTGCCCGCCCGAGCCCGATCAAAACATTTCTGGCGAGACCCGGGCCCGGCCTGGGCCCGAAAATATAATACGTTACCCGCCCGGCCCGGCCCGCCACCCCTTTACCTTAGGCCTGAGCCCGGCCCGAGCAGACTCGAAACCGGCCCGAACCCGGCCCGAGACCGAAGAATAATATTTTTCAGATTTGAGACGCCCGAGAATAACTCGCTGCACGTTACATGCGCACCACCAGAAAGCCCAAGCCCGGCCCGAGCCCGGCCCGAGCCCGGCCCGGGCCCGGGTCAAAAAGCACACGCCGTGCCCGAGCCCGGCCCGAGCCCGTGAAAAAACTGTTCTACCTGGCCCGGCCCGGCCCGTGGGCCGGGCCGGGTCCGGGCTTTCGGGTAAGCCCGAGCCCGTGCAGTGCTCTAGCTGCAAGTACCGTCCAGAGAACGTGGCAAATTACCAGCGAGAAATGGTTCAGTTCGTCTGACCTTTCAGGAAAAAAGCCGACAGTCTCAGCAATTAGAATACTATGTTTGCAGAGAAAACAACTGAACATAATCAACAAAACTCTGTTTGAGGGAACTTGAAGCGTGACGGCCCTCGAACAAATTTGCAGCAGAGACATTGTTCGTCAGAAGGACCTTCTCAATGTACAGGAAGCAAATGAGGTTCCAATAAAGATACACCAGGAAGAGAATCTTGACTTGGCGAACCAACCAATAGTGGAGCGGGACTTGGCAAGTGTTGCACAGTTAAAACGGGTGAAATCAAGTCAGCCGCTCTGTGCCGCAATGTGACTCACAAACAATAAAAAAGGGTGCTTATCTCAGAAGCAATTCATAAATCAATGCTTCCTGATCGGGCTCCCATACAGGTTTTCTTTAAGGCTCCCGCAGGTATGGCAAACATTTACCATTCACTTGCTGAAAGAGACTTGCAACCGATTATACACAACGCCCGGTAGCCCTCACAATGCGTATGTCGGCACAGCTGCAACGGGAAAGGCAGCTAGAGCGGTTGGTGGTGCAACCGTTTCCTCTGCTTTCATGATTCGTTCCATGTGCTCCGAAAATCCTGCCTTCCGTTCAAGTTAACTCAAAACTTGTCGCTACGCCTTTGCAAACGTCAAATGCTGGT
>NC_051163.1:124948347-124977498 GCF_013339745.2 Dermacentor silvarum | reverse complement strand
GACGAACTTTTTAAGACAATATGGCACTTTCCTCAAAGACTGCGACGACGCTCTCGCCTCGTCAGGGTTGTGGCCGTAATGGTCGATAAGGGCGTTGCATGTCAGCAATTAAGCCTCCGAACGTCCCTTGAGGCAGTTGCTGCCGAGCAGTGTTGTTTGGTAAACTAGTCACAATTACCTCCATCTACATTCCCCCTTCCTATCAGCTTTCCAGAACAGAATTTCAGAGCTTCATCGATGAACTTCCTCCGCCATACATAGTCGCTGGTGATCTTAACGCTCATATCCCCCTGTGGGGCGACTCGTTGCGATGCGCGAGGGCGCCTTATAGAAAATTTTCTGTTTTCTTCAGGCGAATGTTTATTGAACAAGAAAGAACCTACGTACTACAGTATTACACATAACACATACTCGTCCATAGACTTAAGCATAGTGTCGAGCACACTAATGCCATACCTGGAGTGGTCTGTTCTCAAGAACCCCTATGGAAGCGACCACTTCCCAATTATGTTGAACTCAACGAAACGAGATGGATGCTTCTCACCACCTCCTCGATGGAACGTGGACTCGGCGAACTGGGAACTGTTCCGAGAGCTAACACACTTAGGCCGTGATGGCATTGTTGCTCTTAACGTAGACGACGCCGTAGCATATCTAACTGGTTTTATTATTGACGCTGCTACAAAATGTATTAAACTAGCGAACTGGCTCAGAAGCGCCGCATTGCTTGGTGGAACGAAGAATGTCGTAAAGCGCGCAAAAATCAAAACAAAGCTTGGGGATTGCTTCGCGATTCTCCTACTGCCGAAAATCTTATTATATTAAACAGGTTAAATCGCAAGGCAGAAGGACAAGTCGAGGTGCAAAGAGAGAGATTTGGGAGAGGTACATTTCTGGTATAAATTCCTACACAGACGAGGCAAAAGTATGGAACAGGGTGAATAAATTAAAGGGCCGTGAGACGAACCCGCTGCCCTTAGTGAGCACCCAAGGAGATGGCCTGGAGGTTCAGGCAGATTGTCTGGGCGAACACTTTGAATATGTCTCCAGTGCATCTCAATACACACGGCAATTTCTGAGGTTCAAAGAGCGCGCAGAGCGGCAGCCCCTCGATCGGAAATGTGCCCTAAATGAACATTACAACTGCCTGTTTAGTTTAGCTGAACTTAAAGCTTATCTCGCTTGTTGCAACGGCTCGGCACCAGGTGCTGACCGTATCATGTATGAAATGATCAAGCACCTACACCCTGAAACACAAAAGACACTCCTCTCTCTTTTTAATGTCATGTGGGCTGCCGGTTCCATTCCATCTTCTTGGAAAGAAGCTATAGTAATCCCCATACTTAAACAGGGCAAGGACCCGTCCTTACCTAGTAGCTACAGACCCACTGCTTTGAGAAGCTGTCTGTGCAAGCTCTTCGAAAAGATGATAAACCGGCGCCTAATCTGTGTCCTAGAAAGCAACGGAATACTATATCCTTACCAATGTGGCTTCTGAGAAGATAGGTCGACTACAGACCACCTTGTCCGCATCGAGGCAATCATAAGGGATGCCTTTATACACAAACAGTTTTTTCTCTCCGTATTTATTAAGAGAAAGCGTATGACAAGACATGGCGCTTCGGTATTATCCGAGACCTTTCCGCTATTTGTGTCCGCGGCAACATATTGAGTACTATCCAAAGCTACCTCTCTAACCGTACCTTTCGTGTAAGGGTGAGCCAGGCCTTGTCTAGGTCTATCACCCAGGAAACTGGTGTCCCGCAAGGCGGTGTGCTTAGCTGTACACTGTTTATTGTGAAAATGAATTCTCTACGCACGGCTATTCCACGAACGATGTTCTACCCTGTATATGTAGATGATGTCCAGATTGGTTTTAAATCGTGCAACTTTGCTGTCTGCGAACGACATGTCCAGCATGGCTTAAATAAAGTGGCTAAATGGGCTGATGAAAATGGTTTTAGGTTGAGCCCACAGAAAAGCACATGCGTCCTTTTCACTAATAAGAGAGGAATAGTACCAGACCCTCCTATTGAGCTCTCTGGTACCACAATACCTGTAAGCAAAGAGACAAGTTTCTCGGCATCATATTGGACTCGAAACTCACATTCGTTCCACACATCAAATACTTGAAGGTTAAGTGCCTGAAAACAATGAACTTATTGAAGCTGCTGTCGCGTAAAACAGGGGGCAGTGCCAGTAAATGCATTTTAAACTTGTATAGATGCCTTGTCGGCTCACGACTTGACAACAGCGCGATAGTTTATCAGTCTGCTGCACCCAGTGCTTTAAAAATGTTGGATGCTGTTCACCATTTAGGAATCCGCCTCGCGACTGGGGCCTTCAGGACAAGCCCCGTACAAAGCTTTTATGTGGAAGCAAACGTCTGGTCGCTCCACCTTCAGAGGACTTATGCCAGCTTTACATATTTCCTTAAAATAAATTCAAACCGTACACATCCTACCTATTTTACCATAAACGATACCACATGTGCCACACTATTTAATAATCGACCGAGAGCGAAGCAGCCCTTCTCGCTAGGCGTGAGAAAGCTCAGTGAAGAAATGGGAGCTGCACTACTTGAACATTGCGTAATGCCTCCAGCGAAGGTGCTACCGCCGTGGCAGTGGCAGCTGGTTGAATGTGACACATCGTTTATTGAAGTAACAAAACACGCGCCAGATGCACACATTCAAATGCACCTTTTAGAACTGAAGTCGAAATACTCTTGCCCTGAATTTTACGCTGACGCATCAAAGTCACATGCTCGCATTTCCCATGCGGCAGTCGGTCCGTCCTTCTCGGAATCCGATGTACTTTATCCCCACACAAGCACCTTTACGGCAGAGGCCTATGCAGTACTATCAGCGGTGAAACACATTGATAGGTTGAAACTCCAAAAGGCTGTAATATTTACCCACTCTTTAAGCGTTGTTAAAGCGTTAATGATGCCGCAAAAACATAAATACCCTGTAATTATCAACCTCTACTCACTGATCTGCTCTGTTTATGCATCTAAACAACAAATCATAATATGCTGTGTGCCTGGGCATAGAGACATCGAGGGCAATGTTCTTGCCGACCAAACGGCCACATCAATAACATCGCACGCTATTAATCCTACCGCTGCTGTCCCTGTAACAGATTTGAAACCTTTCTTGCGAAAGAAACTGCGAAGCCACTGGCAACGCTTGTGGGATGCGGAAACAAATAATAAGCTTCACTTGATTAAGCCACAGTTAGGTTACTGGCCCTCTGCATCAAAAACACGGCGAACTGATGTCCTATTCTGTCGCCTCAGAATAGGACACACATATAGTACCCACAATTTTCTATTGAATGGTAATGATCCTCCAACCTGTGGTAGATGTGGCGAGAGGCTCACCGTTCTTCATGTCCTCCTGGAGTGTAGGGAAGCTGAGAGAGAGAGGAAGAAACATTTTCCTTTGGCACACTGCTGTTCTATCCCTCTATATGCCGCTATGTTTCTTGGTAAACAACCGCTTTTTAATACCAAAGCAGTCCTCGTTTTTTTGAGCGATGTAGTCCTACATGTTATAAGCCCAGTAAATACGTAGCGCATCCTCTCTCCAGAGGATGCCGCTGCGATAGAGTACAGTATAGCACATGCCTCCAGGCCCTTGCACTTCAAGGGCTCTGTCTAGGCAGTAGTGCGTTGTGAAAATTCCCGCCTGTGACTTATTTTAGTATATCATCCTTTCACAATGCATCTCTCCTGCCCATAGCACACCTCATTAGTCATTGCCATAATCTTATTACCTACCGATTTTACGAACCTTACAGCGACCGTTTTTAGGCCCCTTTACAGCCATGCCACATCTGTTTTATCCACACCTTATAATTCACTATTCATACCACTGACAAGCCATTATCATCACCTTGGCGCTCTTTGGACACATCTGGCCCTTGTGCCAATAAACTCCCACAATCATCATCATCATCACTTTTTGATGATGATATTTGGTGTTTTTTGGCGCAAGGGCCAAATGTGGCCAAAGAGCGCCAAGACAATGAATGGTATGTTTGCCATGATCAGTGGGTTCCAATGATAGGATGCTATGTGGCTGTAAAGGGGCCTAAGAACAAATCGCGGTATATAAGCGTAAAACATACATCGAATAGGATTATGGTAGTGACGTGTGGAGTGATCTGTGGGTCGTGAATGTATGAAAAGTGGTCATGGTGTTAAAATTAAGGATATAAAAGTAGCACGATGCCTACCGAAGGCCTTTGTGGACAAAGACCATGAGGCATGTGCTTTATTTAAGAAGATACTGCAGCACCGGCCTCTGCAGAGAGGCCGTGCTACACGTCACCTGGATAGATAACACGAAAATTATATATGCCCTTTAAAAACGCCAGAAGTGATTGATATTTAAAAAGAGGTTCATTGCCCAAAAACATAGCAGGATGTAATGGGAGATTTAGCCGTGATGGTAATGGAAAATGTTTTTTCCTCTGAGGCTCCAACTCAGGGCACTGTAAGAGGACATGAAGTACACTGAGTGGCTCGCCACATTCGTCACAGACAGGCGGATCGCCACCGGACAATAAGTATGCGTGTGTACTGTATGTGTGTCCTATCCTGAGTCTGCAAAGTGTAACCTGTGTGTAGCGTGTTTTCGATTCTGACGGCCAATGAGCGAGATGAGGCTTGATAGTATGTAGTTTGTTGTTCGTTTCTCTGTCCCACAGACGTTGCCAGTAGGCTCTGACCTTTTTCTTGATAAATGGCTTTAGGTCCATTACAGGGACGGCTATGGGTGAAGTGGCAGCGTCTGTATGAACTGATGTGGCTAGCTTGTCGGCCAACTCATTCCCTTCGATCTCGCGGTGCCCTGGCACCCAGCACAGCACAATTTGCTGCTTGGATACATACGCGGTGCAAATGGTGGAATAAAGAGTTATGATTACGGGGTTTCTGTGCCTACTTGGAGTGTTTAAACATTTCAACACGCTCAAAGAGTCAGTGTAAATGACTGCCTTGCGTATGTCTAGCTGTTTGATGTGTTTAACCGCCGCCAGGATGGCGTAGGCCTCCGCTGTAAAGATGCTTGTGTTTGGGTGTAGAACTCCCGCAGCAGAAAATGATGGACCGACCGCCGCGTAAGACACGCCAGCGTGTGACTTTGAAGCGTCAGTAAAATATTCCGGGCAAGAGTATTTGTGCTGCAATTCGAGGAAATGCATACGGATATGTAGGACCGGCGCATGCTTTGTAACCTCAATGAAGGACAGATCACACTGAATCAGCTGCCACTGCCATGGTGGCAGCTGTACAGGAGGGGGCATGACATCGTGCTCGTGGAGTGACACATCCATTTCTTCGGCTAGACTTCTTACTCGCAGTGCGTAGGGCTTTCTCACGGAAGGGCGGTTCAGAAAGGTTTGGGCACTGGACAGATCGTTTATAGTTGTGTAGGCAGGGTGTGTATTGTTTGAGTTCACTTTTAGGAAATACACAAAGGATAAGTAAGTTCTCTGTAGATGTAGCGACCATTCATTTGATTCGGCATAAAGGCTTTCTACGGGGCTTGTTCTGAACGCACCCGTAGAGAGGCGGATACCCAGATGGTGGACAGGGTCTAACATCTTCAAGGCGCTCGGCGTCGCGGAGTGATATATAATGGAACCGTAGTCTATACGTGAACGAATGAGGCTCTTATATAGATTCAATAGACATCTTGTGTCACTACCCCACGTAGTGCGAGACAACACTTTCAAGAGGCTCATTGTCTTCAGGCACTTGTTTCTTAAATACTTGAGATGTGGGATAAACGTTAACTTCGCGTCCAGAATTAGGCCTAGGAATTTGTGTTCAGTTTTTACAGGTAGACCCTCACCCTGTATCTCGATGTTGGGATCAGGGTGCAGACCTCTCTTTCTGGAGAAGAGGACGCATGTGGACTTTTGTGGGTTAAGCCGAAAACCATTCTCGTCTGCCCACTTAGACAGTTTGTTCAGTCCAAGCTGAACCTGCCGCTCACAGATTGCAAGGTTACATGATGTGAAGCCTATCTGTACATCGTCGACATATACTGAATAAAATATGTTGCGTGGGATGTACAGACGCAGAGAGTTCATTTTTATGATAAAAAGGGTGCAACTGAGCACACCACCCTGTGGTACTCCAGTTTCCTGCACATATGGCCTTGATAGGGCATTACCCACACGAACACGGAATGTGCGGTTGGACAGATAACTTTCAATGATATTCAGCATAATGCCACGTATTCCAAAGTGTGCGAGGTCTCTTAGTATTCCGAATCGCCACGTGGTGTCATATGCTTTTTCCATATCAAGGAAAACAGACAGGAAGAATTGCTTGTGGACAAAAGCCTCGCGAATCTGAGCCTCTAGGCGTATCAGATGGTCAGTGGTGGATCGGCCGTCGCGGAATCCACACTGGTATGGGTCAAGCAGCTTGTTTGATTCTAGGAAATGTATCAGACGGCGGTTTATCATCTTCTCAAAGACTTTGCAGATGCAGCTTGTTAGAGCTATGGGCCGATAACTCGATACGGACGATGGATCCTTGCCCTGCTTCAGGATAGGGATTACTATGGCCTCTTTCCAGGCAGAGGGGATCTCGCCGGAGGTCCATATAGAGTTGTACAGGCAGAGAAGGGTTTTCTTTGTTTCAGAGGACAGGTTCTTCAACATTTCATATAGTATGCGGTCAGAGCCTGGGGCAGATTGGTTGCAGCAGGAGAGTGATGCATCCAGTTCTGCTAGAGAGAAAGGTAAGTTGTATGGCTCGTTCCCGGTGCTCTTTCGGTCTAGTTTTTGTTTTTCTATTGCTGATTTGTATGTTGTAAATGCTGTAGAATAGTGCGATGAACTGGACACTTGTTCAAAATGTGCACCCAGATGGTTCGCTTGGTCCTCCAGGCTGTCTCCCTGCGTGTCTACCAGGGGAGGCGGATGTGTTTGTCGTCCTCTTACTCTATTGACCCGGTTCCAAACCTTGGCCTCATCAGTGTATGAATTGATGCTTGATAAGAATGTTTGCCAGCTGTCTCTCCTGGCTTGTCTGCGCGTTCTCCTACCTTGGGATTTGGTTTTCTTAAAATTGAAAAGGTTTTCAGCAGTAGGAGAATCGCGAAGCTGCCTCCATGCTTTGTTCTGCTGCCTACGCGCGTTCCGGCATTGTTCATTCCACCATGGAACACGGCGTTTGCTAGAAAGTCCACTTGTTTGGGGGATACATTTAGAAGCTGCATCAATTATGAAGTTAGAAAAATACTCGACGGCACCATCAATTTCGAGTGAAGACATGTCAGCCCACGAGATCGTACTGGTAAGTGTTTGGTATTTCTCCCAGTCCGCTGCATCGACCTTCCACCGGGGAGCATGTGGTGGAGATTCGTGTTGTCTTGTTGCTCTCAGCAGTATTGGGAAATGGTCGCTCCCGTAAGGGTTTTTTATAACTTCCCATTCAAGTTCGGGTAATATGGGTGGAGAAGCTATGCTGAGATCTATAGAAGAAAAAGTTTTGTTTGCAAGACAATAATATGTAGGTTCTTTTTTGTTTAGCAGACATGCACCGGATGAGAAAAGAAAGCCTTCAATTAGACGGCCTCGAGCATCGATGCGAGAGTCACCCCACAGTCCGCTGTGTGCATTGAGATCCCCAAGAACAAGATAAGGTTCTGGCAATTCGTCTATTAGGGACTGGAATTCATGTTTGTGTAAGTGGTAATGTGGGGGTATGTAAAGCGAGCAAATGGTGACGAGTTTGTTTAAGAGAACAAGTCGAACTGCCACTGCTTCGAGGGGCGTTTGCAGCGGTAAACGTTGACACGCTATGCTTTTCTGAATTATAATGGCAACACCGCCCGAAGATGCAAGAGCATCATCGCGGTCTTTACGAAACGTAACATACTGTCGAAGAAAGTTAGCGTGTTCCGATTTTAAGTGAGTTTCCTGTACACACAGCACTTTTGGATTGTGTTCGTGGAGAAGTTCTTGCACATCATCGAGGTTCCTAAGAATGCCTCGGACGTTCCACTGTATGATTTGTATATCCATACTGAAAGTAAAATTGGTGCTGTGTGTACAAAAAAGGAAGTTTTGCCTTAGATTACAGAACCTTTTCCAGGCCCTGTAACGCGGGATTTGTCCTTTCTGAAGCGGTCGAGGGAGCCTCGCCGCTCCTTAGGCGCTTGATGCGCCGTCGGGATGGGTGTAGTGTCCATTGCCTCATGTGAGGCGCTGGACACACGCTCTTGCGAGCGAGAAATTTCGCGAGAAAGTCTCGCCGCGCAGGACGAGACCTTTGTGCCCACCAGCCCGGAGGTCGATGGGGCTGCCTTTGGGCCTGAGCTGCGCCGGCTGTTGCCAGCGGCAGCAGGGGCCGGAGAGGATGAGGCAGCCTTGACATCACCCACCGTGGGCGCTGCTGGCGGTCCTGCCGGTTCGCTACGCGAAGCGCAGGATGCCTCCTTGGACTGTTGTGGTGCCGGTAACCCTAGGGTAACCGGGCTTGTTTGCTGGTTGGGTGGGGTAGGCTTAGCTCCTTCCACCCCGGGGGCAGGGGCCACAAGCGACAGCTCGCTGTGTGCGGGCTGGGCAGGTGGCAGTGGCCGCTGCGACGCTGCCCCCCGACGCGCCGCATCAGCATAAGATGTGTTGTGGAAAAGTGAGCACCTCTTACGGGCTTCCTTGAAAGAAATATTTTCTTTGACTTTTAGGGTGATTATGTCCTTTTCTTTTTTCCAGTTTGGACAGGAACGTGAGTAGGATGCGTGGTCACCACTGCAGTTCACACAGTGAGGAGTGCCAGTACAGTTGTCGGAGGAGTGGCCCTGTACTCCACACCTTGCACAAGTTATTTGACCACGACAGCTCTGTGAGCCATGGCCAAATCTTTGGCATTGGAAGCACCGTCTAGGGTTAGGGACATATGGTCGAACAGTTAACCTAATGTATCCTGTTTCGATGGTTTCAGGCAGAACGCTAGATCCAAATGTGAGGACAAGATGTTTGGTGGGGATTTCTTTGTTGTCCCGTCTGATGATGATACGTTTTACATTGGTGACATTTTGATCTTTCCACCCTTCCAGGAGTTCTGCTTCTGATAATTCTAGGAGGTCTGCTTCTGATACGACTCCACGTGAGCTATTCATTGATCGGTGTGGTGATACAGAAATTGGTATGTTGCCGAAAGTCACAAGGTTGCCGAGTTTCTCGTACTGTTGTTTCTGAGGGACCTCAAGAAGAAGGTCTCCGCTAGCCATTTTGATGACTTTGTAACCTGAGCCTAAAGCTTCCGTCAAAGATTTCGCAACTATGAATGGAGAAATGGATCTGGCCGGTTTTGAAGCATTTTCACTGTGTACAACATGGTATTTCGGATAGATTTCTTTTGGTCGGTTGGAATACAGGCTAAGTTCATCGGTGCGTCCCCTCTTTAGAGGGTGACGATCAAGTAGGCGGGGAAATGCTGGTGTTCCCATAACGGTTTGTTTTATTTCGGCGGCAATGGCGGTCACCCACCACGGAGCCCAACTAGGGGACGCTGCAGTGCTTAACGCGTAAGGCTGCAGGCGCCAACCGTACATTGCCACTATAACCTTAATATATTGTACCCAAGGGAGGGCACATACACAAGGTTAACCCAAGCCGCCTATGAAAATTAGGAAGTGACAGAAGAGAAGAGATGATAGGATAGTTAAAGAAAGGAGACAGGAAAGCAAAAGGTTGGAGAGGGGGATAGGAAAAGGCGACCACCGGTTTCCCCCGGGTGGGTCAGCCCGGGGGTGCCGTCTACGTGAAGCCGAGGCCAAAGGGGTGTGTTGCCTCCGCCGAGGGGCCATAAAGGTCCAAGCACTCAGCATTGGCTCAACCCCCAGGATCCCCTTTTCCCCGGACACGGCTAAGCCACGCACGGTTAAGCGTGGGAAGGTCCAACCCTCGTGTGCTCGGGTACGTGGTGGCGCAACTCACCAAACGCCTGCTTGCGCAGACGCCCCTGCGGGGATCATCATCACTTTTTCTGTGATTACAAACTATCATGATCTCTGCTTACTTTCGTCGGTGAAGGATCGGTGGACGTATCAGCTGTTGGACACTACGGCTTCCAGAGTACTCGTTTGTTGTGCACTACAAGTCTGGACGATTGCACCAAGACGCAGATTGCTTGTCACGTCACCCTGTCGATTCACCCGTCCTCATTGACCCTGACTCAGACGCCTGCGTACTTTCCATCCTTGCTTAGATAATATCCCCACCGAAAAGCCACGAGACGCGTCTATACGACCCATGATAGACCGCCTAACCTTGCCATCCCCAGACCATTCTGTACGCCTGTTGGAACTATACAACAACGTTCTCTACCATCATAATCTCAGGTCAGCTGACCCAGAGCTTCTGCTTGTCCTACCTAGGACCCCGTCAGCACTGTCTGCCGGCCAGCTACAACCTATTCATATCCTTGCAGAGCCATTCTTCCGCATTGACCTTGATCGTCTAGGCCCTTTCCCTACGTCCATCTCGGCAAACAAATGGGTTGGTGTCGCGACAATCTATGTCACGCGCTTCGCAATCACCAGTGCATTGCCTACAAGCGGTTCTACAGGCGTCGCTGACTTTCTCCTACACGACGTAATTCTACATCATGACGCCCCTCGGCAGCTCCTCACCAATTGCAGGAGGTACATCCTCTCAAGAGTGGCGGAGGACATCCTTCGTGCCTTTTGCACTGAACATGAGCTGACCAACGCCTCTCATCCACAGACGAATGGATTGACCGAGCGCTTGAACCGAACGCTCACTTAGACGCTCGCCAAGCATGTTTCACCAGATCACCGTGGCTGTTACTGTACGTTACCATTTGTTGTACGTTACCATTGCGTACATTTCGTCGCGCCATGACACCACTGGATATTCACCGTTTTATTTACTGCTTGGCCGACATCCTGCATTGCCATTCGATACACTCCTTTGTTCGGCTACTCACTCACGTATTTAATACGCCAGTGACGTCACTGCTCAAGCTCGAGCAGCTCGTCAACTTGCCCACGACCGAATATCTGCTTCGCACGAATCCCAAAAGTCCCGTTACGACAGCCAGTCGCGTGTTCTTGCTGTGGTTGCCATGCCGCAGCCTTGGCATATAAGAGAAGCTCCTCTCACGTTACACTGGCCCCTGCAAGGTGCTGCGCCAGCTCAGTGATGTCAATTACTAGATTGTCCTCCTGGGACCTGCTTCTTCGACGTCCTCGCTGCCAACTGATCCTCGTGTTTCTCGGCTGAAGCCCTATTGCTCTTCTAGCTCCACGCCTCTATAGCAAGCGCTGGTACGGCGCTTCCACCGCCGGAGAGTGATGTTAAGCAGCGATCCATACATGGATGAACCCGGTGCTTGGCAGAGCGACGAAGACGACGACGAAGACACCTGAAAATGCGCCGGATCAGGCATCTTCTCTTGCCCTAATCTTCTTTACATATATTCTCTAAATATATCCTTAACCTACATATTGCCTCCGTCACAATATTGTCACGTAGTAGTGACGCTGAAGTAAACAGTCGTAACACTATGTATGACGAAACTTTTTGTTTATTGGGCGAACCCACAGAGTAACATACGGATTACAAGAGTGGCCACTCCAGCCTAAAAACGGCCGAGCTACGCAGCTTCATGCCGCCCGCTAGAGGGAAATACAACACTCCCTGCTGTCTCCAAGGGAACGCGCGTACTAGTTATGTACTGTAGTAACTTTTCTAGTGCACTATACGTCTACTTGTCTTTGTGGCTGTAGACGTAGACGTTATCAACGGGATCAGCCGGCCATGAGCGGCGGATGATAAGACTAGTTAGTATATAGAATAAAGCATAACGCATCGCTACAAAATATCGGCCATGGTGTGATCAAGCGAGGCGACGCTACAAAAGATGTGCGATGACGTCTGCATGGTCATTGCTCGGTTCGTCTGCCAGAATGTCTGCTTGGCTGCTGCTTGGTAAGAAGGCCTTCGTTACGTTCTTTTTTCCCTTCATTACTTTGCAAATTGCTTATGTATTTGTCACTTCAGCCGTGAGTTGACATTTGTCGCATTGTGCTGTCCGACGCAGAGAGCTTTTTTGTGTTCTTCACTTCGCGCATGATGTTCGTGGATTGCTTCACATTATGTAAGAACCAGCAATTTGGAATGCTGCGCTACACATTTGCGAGATAACCATTTCTTCGCGCGAGAAAGTGAGTCGGCACACGCCGGTATACGTAGTCTGAATTCAATGCACGTGTGTGCAATTGTGTGAAAGAATGCAGTTATGCTTAGAATCGTTATTCGTGGCATTCGCAGATTGCTTGAAGCCTTTGTTACGAGCGCAATTAGAGAGAACTTGCGAATTGAGAAGAATGTTTGTAAGCTGTGGCTACGACGTATTATAAATAAACACTCTTGCCTCAGTAGCGCACGCATGGCACCGAAGGTCGCTTTTTTTTAGCTGCGACAATTGCACGTGACGCGTTTCGCGAAAGGGCGATCTGAAGTGCGTAGGGGAAAAGTTGTGCGAAGGCGTGAGAGAAGACATAACCAATACTTTTTTTTTCAGGTCATGCCGTCCGTAGTCAAGTACTAAGAGAATTAGGGCTGTGTTGCGTGGTGCAGTAACAACGGCAGGACTGGGAGAGAGCGTGGTTGGCTGACAACTCCAGTGAGCAGCCTCAATTCCTTGCTTGCTATGCAGCCCGAAACTACCACTTAATAAGAAAGGTTAGGCTTCAGAGGACGAGCGTTGTTTACCTCTTTGATCCTAATGATGTCTTATGCATTTTTACTGTTCTGTGGGGTTTTTCATAATATCGCCTGTTCATTCCTTTTGTGAAATTTATTCTCAACATATGGCACCTGTATTTGCATGTCTTGCACTTTGCAGTGCAACCATCTTTCTGTGCTTGCGTTCACCGAACGTTGGGAAAAAGAAAGTGTGCATGTGCTTACTAAGAATATGACTTGAAAATAAAATGTTTCGTCTCTTCCAACACTTGTCATGTTTATTTAAAATGTCTGCATAAACACACAGTGGCATCGTGTGCTTGCAGCTCTGGCAGTACTGCTTACACGAAGCTACTCGATGTATGCAAACAACGCGTTAAAAAAAAATCAAAATATAGCCTCCGGGACGAGCACGGAAGCAATCTTGGAGGCCGTGTAATTTTTCTAATCACCAGAAGATAGCCTTCGAGATTAGCTTTCCTGCGGTTACAATCTCCGAGTCTGTGTAGATTCCACACACCCGCTAGGTGCGCTGCGAACCAAAATTGGCTAAAATCTCTACATAAGAAAAGTACCGCCATCTACGCTTTCCTCCGCCTCCTCTCCTAAAGCACTTGCTTTTTTCTTTACTTTTTGCTTGCGAAAGCCAAGTCGACGGCGGCGCACCAAGAAAGTCCACGTTGAAGCTTTCAGGCCGGGCGCGCGCTACCGCCGCCGCCGGCGACTGCGGCTGCGCAGCGGACTTTCAACATGGCTCTGAGGCGGACAAAAGGAAAATATTGTTACGGGGAGAATATATATACAATGGATATATTTACAGGGTAAGGCGCACAACGCTGCAGCAATCGTTCAGAAGAGCGCGTGCACACCAGAAAACCACCCGTCGTCGTCGTCATCGTCCAAGCACCGACCACAGGATCGCGGCTCGTGACATTACCCGCCGGCGGCAGAAGCACCGTACCGGTGCAATTAGGGCCCGGGCCGAGAGTGGTACGGTTTAACGCGCGAGACATGGACTATGCCACTCGCGATTGTTGCAGAGGCCCACGCAGGATTTAGCGGAGCGATTTAATAGGTCACATTAGTGACTGCGTACGACGCGGTAAGGGCCAACATAACGGGAGAGGAGTTTTTCGCATAGGCCAACGCGATGTGACGGGAACCACAGCAAGACGAGCGATCCTGGAGGGAAGTTCACCTCCTGGTGTCGGCGGTCATAGAGACATTTTTGGTTGACCTGTGAAGCCGACAAGCGATCGCGGGCAACCTGACGGGTGATGTCAGCCCGGGCAAGAGCATCACGAGAATAGGCAGAGGATGTGTCTGCGTGAGCATGAAGTATAGTGTCCATAGGCAATGGTGGGTCGTAGCCAAACAGTAGATAAAAAGGTGAATAGCCAGCTGTGTCGTGACGAGAAGAGTTGTAGGCGAAGGTCACAAAAGGCAAGTTAATCTCCCAGTCTCTGTGGTCCTCAGACACGTACAGAGCAAGCATATCTGTGAGAGTACAGTTGAGGCGTTCAGTAAGGTCGGTTGTCTGTGGATGGTACGCAGTGGTGAACTTGTGATTGGTCTTGCAAGAACGAAGAATGTCGTCGACTACTTTAGACAGGAAGTAGCGGCCGTGGTCCGTGATTAACTGATGAGGAGCACCATGGCGCACGATGACATCGTGAAGAAGGAAATCGGATACATCAGTAGCATAGCGGGTGGGAAGTGCTCGTGTAACAGCGTACCGCGTTGCGTAGTCAGTAGCGACTGCAACCCATCTATTGCCAGTGGTTGACATGAGAAAAGGCTCTAGAAGATCGAGTCCCACCCGGAAAAATGGTTGATCAGGGATGTCGAAGGGCTGAAGGCTGCCAGCAGGCAGTAGGGCAGGAGTCTTGCGTCGCTGGCAGAGGTCACAAGCCGCAACGTACTGTCGCACAGAACGGTAGAGACCAGGCCAAAAGAAGCGCCTACGGATGCGATCATACGTGCGTGACACGCGTAGGTGTCCGGCCGTCGGTGCATCGTGAAGCTGGCGCAACACAGTAGAGCGAAGATGCGCGGGAAGAACAAGCAAGAGCTCAGCGCCGTCAGGCCGGGCATTGTAGCGGTGTAAGGTGTCATTGTGGAGAACAAACATCCGTAGGGAAGGGTCAGGGTGTGGTGAGTTGAGACCGTCTATAATAGGCCGCAAAGATGAGTCGCGGCGCTGTTCGTCAGCTATGTGGACGAAGTCTGTAATGGCCAGAACAAAGGTGTCAGATTCATCTTCCAGTGTATCAGGGGGATCGACCGGGTATCGTGACAAGCAGTCAGTGTCTTGGCACAGCCGTCCAGATTTGTAGAAAACAGAAAATGAGTACTCTTGCAAGCGGGGTGCCCAACGGCCAAGGCGACCAGTGGGATCCTTGAGCGAGGAAAGCCAGCAAAGCGCATGGTGGTCTGTAATAATTGAAAAGTGCCTGCCATACAGGTACGGACGGAATTTTGCGATGGCCCAGACGAGTGCTAAGCACTCGCGTTCTGTGATAGAGTAATTTTGCTCCGATGGCGACAGAAGGCGGCTTGCATAGGCGACCATGTGGTGGAGGCCGTGCTGTTGTTGTGCAAGGACGGCGCCTATACCGTGGCCACTGGCGTCGGTACGAACGTCCGTGCTGGCTGACGGGTCGAAATGTGCTAGAACAGGTGGGTTCGTTAGGATGGCAACGAGCGATGAAAAGGCGTCCGCTTGGTCACGACCCCAAGTGAAAACGACGTCCTTCTTGAGCAGGCCAGTTAGAGGGCGGGCCACTTCCGCGAAGTTCTGGACAAAATGACGGAAGTACGAGCACAGGCCAAGAAAACTGCGGACATCCTTGGCCGACCGTGGAGTAGGGAACTGACTAACCGCGGGGACTTTGTCAGGGTCTGGCTGCACGCCTGTAGAGTCAACAAGGTGGCCGAGTATGCAGATTTGACGGTGGCCAAAGCGACATTTCGACGAGTTAAGCTGAAGACGAGCATGGCGAAAAACATCAAGAACGGTGGACAGGCGAGTGAGATGGCGAGTGAGATGGGACATCGTCCAGGTAGCAAAGGCATATGGACCACTTGATGCCTCGAAGAAGAGAGTCCATCATGCGCTCGAAAGTAGCAGGGGCGTTACATAGGCCAAAAGGCGTCACTTTAAATTGATAGAGGCCATCAGGAGTCACGAAGGCAGTCTTCTCGCGGTCTTGGTCGTCCACAACGATTTGCCAGTATCCTGAGCGCAGGTCGATGGAAGAGAAATATCTGGTGCCGTGCAAGCAGTTCAGTGCGTCATCAATACGCGGGAGAGAATACACATCCTTCTTGGTAATCTGGTTGAGGTGGCGGTAGTCTACACAGAATCTCCAGCTATTGTCCTTCTTTTTCACAAGTACGACGGGAGAGGCCCAAGGACTGCATGAGGGTTCAATTATGCCTTTGCCCAGCATTTTCTTCACTTCCTGTTGGATGACAGCACGCTCCGGAGATGACACACGGTAAGGCCATCGGTGAATAGGACTCGCATCGCTGGTATGAATGCGATGGTTGACGGCGGAAGTCTGGCTCAAAGGACGGTCGCCAAAGTCAAAGATATCCTGGTAGGAAACAAGCATGCGGCGAAGGGCAGCGGACTGTGCCGGAGCGAGTCTCCTGATATCATGCGGGCGATGTGGTCGCAGGACGAACCTGACTGCGATGACGGCGGTAAAAAATCCGGTGGAGGTTCTGTGGCCAGGGCAGAAACCGTGTGGCCGGCCAAAGGGGTCAGATGAGCGCGTGATATGCCGCGAGGAAGAACTTGCGTCGAGTAGCCAAAATTGAGGATGGGAAAGGCGGTGCCGTTTGTAACTTGCACCACCGTATAGGCGAGCACGACGTTGCGTGTCATGGCGACCTCAGGAATAGGACAGGCAATGTAGTCGCCGTCGGGTAGGGCCGGGAAGGCTGAAAGCTGGACGTATATTGCGGCTTGCGGAGGCAGTCGAAGAAACTCGACGGAGCTTAGGCGGGGTGCGCCGGCATCAACGTTGTCGGGGCACGAAGGAAGTTCTAGCCGGAGAAGGCCCGCGGAGCAGTCGATAAGGGCAGCGTGTGTGGGCAGAAAGTCGATTTCCAAGATGAGGTCATGGGGGCACTGTTCTAGAACAGCAAAAAGAACAGATGTGTGACGACCATAAATAGTGATGCGTGCAGTGCACATTCCAAGTACGGCATGTGTACGCCCGTCGGCTACTCGGACGGTAGGTGAAACAGCGGGCGTCAGCACTTTCTGGAGGCGGCGCCGGAGGCTCGAGCTCATTACAGAAATTTGTGCGCCGGTATCAACAAGAGCGGTAACTGCCACACCATCAACCAGAACTTCAAGAAGGTTGCATCGGGTATAAGGGACAATCAGAGGATTTTCAGGCCGGGTCGTAAATGCAGCGTCACCTCCGGGGGCTGCACTGGCTAGTTTTCCGAGAGGCGGCCAAAGGGAGACCGAGACCGGCGAGGTTGGGGCGAGCGGGACTGACAGCGCTGGGGCGATGGTGAGCGGCTGATCCGGGTTTCCCTAGGAGGACGTTCAGCACTTGAGGCCTCAGGACGGAACGACGGGGCATATGGTGGACGGTCCGGGCGATTGTAAGTGTTTGGTCGATAGGACGTGGGCCAGCGGCTGCGGCAATGGCGGGCGATGTGTTCAATCCTAGAGCACGTGAAGCAGATGGGCCGGTCATCAGGTGTGCGCCAATCGGCTGGATTTCGATAACGTGGCCAGGAATCGGAGCCAGGTTGTTGCTTTGCATACAGAAGTCCCAACTCGTCAGATCTGCCGTCAGATGAACCAGAGTAGCGCAGTGCCTCGCAAATAAAAGATGAGATTCGCCAGCATTATGGTCGGGTCCCACTTGTTAGTGCGGCTGACGCGCTCATACATTGCCAGCCATGCATCGACGTCCACGCCGCTGGTGCCGTTGAATGTCCCGGGATCACGAGGGTGCAAGAGAATGACCGGTGACGGGTCTTGCTCACATTGGGTCGCTTGGTCGGTCATTGTGGTGGCAGCAACGCGCCGTCCGCTGCGAACATCCAGCTCCCGGTGTTGTAATGATGATGTGTGGTGTTTTATGGCGCAAGGGCCAGTTATGGCCAAAGAGCGCCATGCCAGTGTTTGTGAGTGTGCAGTGGAGCGATGAATTCTGAGAAGTAGATGAAGTGGGGCTGTAAAGGGGCCTAAAAATAATCGCTGTAAAATGCGTAAAATATACATGCACTAAAATCATGGCAATGACTAATGAGGTGTACTATGAAATGAAGAATGCACTGACAAAGAATGACACGATATTTAAAATATTTAAGATGTAGTAGTTGGAAAGAAGCACTACTGCCTAAACAGAGCCCTTGAACCACAAGGGCCTGGAGGCATGTGCTTATACAAAACTACCATCACAGCGGCATCCTCTGGAGAGAGGATGCGCTATGAATTTATTGGGCTTATAACATGCAGTACCACGTCATTTAAGAAAGCGAGGACTGCTTTAGTGCTAAACAGCGGTTCCTCACCAAGAAACATACTGGGATGCAGAGGGACATGATAGTGGTAAGCTAAAGGGAAATGTTTTTTTCTATCTGCTTCGGCATCCCGACACTCCAGGAGAACGTGGAGGACGGTTAGCCTCTCACCACATCTACCACAGCTTGGTGGTTCATCCCCGGTTAACAAAAAACTATGGGTGCCAAATGTATGACCTATTCTGAGACGACAGAATAGGACATCAGTTCGTCGTGTTTTCGTTACGGGGGGCCAGAAACCTAACTGTGGCTTAATCAAGTGAAGCTTATTATTTGTTTGTGCATCCCACAGACGTTGCCAATGGCTTCGCAATTTCTTACGGAAGAAATATTTCAAATCTGTTGCAGAAACAGCAGCTGTAGGATTAGTAGCGTGCGATGTTATTGACGTAGCCATTAGGTCAGCTAGCACATTACCCTCAATGCTTCTATGGCCAGGCACCCAGCATATAATGATATGCTGGTTAGATACATACGCTGTACACAGTACGGAATAGAGCTCAATGAGTATAGGATTTTTCTGTTTACAGGGTGACTTTAAAGCGTTTACGACACTTAGAGAGTCTGTAAATATGATTGATTTTTGAAGTTTAGATTTCCTTATATGCCTCACAGCTGACAATAAAGCATAGGCCTCAGCTGTAAAGATACTTGCTTCCGGGTGGAGTACACCGGATTCCGAGAAGGATGGGCCGACGGCTGCATACGACACCCCGTCACGTGACTTAGAAGCGTCTGTATAAAACTCTGTGCATGTGTACTTGGACTGGAGTTCAAGGAAATGCATTTTGATATGTGCCTCTGGTGCGTGCTTAGTGACCTCCACGAATGATGTGTCACACTCTATGAGCTGCCACTGCCACGGTGGTAACAGTTTCGCTGGAGCCATAAGACAGTGTTCAAGCAACGGAACACCCATTTCCTCACTAAGATTCCGCACACGCAAAGAGAACGGTTTTCTCGATGCCGGTCGATTTTGAAAGAGTGTGGCAGTGGTCATGTCGTTTATGGTTGAATAAGAGGGATGTTCAATGTTCGCGTGTACTCTAAGAAAATATGTAAAACTATTATATGAACGCTGCAGATGAAGTGACCACTGATTCGACTCTACGTAGAGGCTGTGGATCGGACTTGTTCGGAAAGCACCGGTCGCGAGGCGGATGCCCAGATGGTGAACGGGGTCTAGAATTTTTAATGCACTTGGCGTTGCGGAATTATAAATTATAGCTCCGTAATCAAGGCGTGATCGGACAAGACTGTTGTACAAGTTCAGTAGGCATTTTCGGTCACTACCCCATGTTGCGCGCGACAAAATTTTTAAAAGGTTCATCGTCTTCAGACACCTTGCCTTCAAATATTTAAGGTGGGGGATAAAGGTGAGCTTTGAGTCTAGAATTATTCCCAGGAATTATGTTCACTGCTCACGGATAGTTCCTCTTGATTAATCGTGAGATTTGGCACTGGTGTCATGCCTCTTTTGTTTGAGAAAAGTATGCACGTACTTTTCTTTGCATTTATTTTAAATCCATTTACATCAGCCCATTTAGACAGTTTGTTTAATCCAAGCTGTACCTGTCGTTCGCAGATAGCAATGTTGCATGATTTGAAACCTATCTGTACATCATCGACATACACAGAATAAAACATGCTGCGTGGAATAACTGTATACAGGGAGTTCATTTTTACAATAAAGAGAGTGCAACTAAGCACACCCCCTTGTGGCACGCCAGCCTCCTGGGTGAATGTTCTAGATAAAACATTGCCCATTCTTACGCGAAACGTCCGGTTAGACAAGTAGCTTTCGACTGTGTTTAACATATTTCCACGGACCCCCATCGCGGAAAGATCTCGCAGAATCCCGAAGCGCCATGTCGTGTCGTACGCTTTTTCTAGATCTAGAAAGACCGAAAGTAAAAACTGTTTGTGTATAAACGCATCTCTGATGTTTGCCTCGATGCGAACAAGGTGGTCTATTGTTGACCTACCTTCTCGGAAGCCACACTGGAAGGGGTCTAGTATTTTGTCATTTTCTAGGAAACAGATTAGGCGCCGGTTTATCATTTTTTCATACAACTTGCACAGGCAGCTTGTTAGCGCTATTGGCCTGTAGCTGCTAGCTAAAGACGGGTCCTTGCCTTGTTTAAGAATCGGGATGACTATGGCTTCTTTCCACAAGGAAGGAATATATCCAGCCGCCCACATGGCATTAAAGAGAGAGAGGAGTGTTGTCAGTGTTTCGGGGTGTAAGTACCTAATCATTTCGTAGATGATACGGTCGCCACCTGGCGCTGAGTTGTTGCAACAAGAGAGAGATGCCTTAAGTTCGGCTAAGCTGAATGGTCGGTTGTAAGCCTCATTTGATGAACCTTTGCGATTAAGGGGCTGCCGCTCTTCGCGTTCTTTGAACTTCAGGAAAGATTGTGTATAGTGCGATTCACTCGATACATATTCGAAGTGTTTGCCTAGAGTATCCGCCTGGTCTTCCAGGCTATCACCTTGGCTATTTACTAAGGGTAGGGGATGTGACTCCCGACCTATTAATTTATTTACCCTATTCCAGACTTTCGTTTCATCTGTATACGAGTTTATGCTGGAGATGTACTTTTCCCAGCTCTCTCTTTTAGCACATCTGCGCGTTCTCCTGCCCTGCGATTATGCTTGTTTAAAATTAATCAAGTTTTCGGCTGTTGGGGAGTTGCGAAACAATCCCCAGGCCTTGTTTTGCTTTTTACGTGCTTTTTGGCATTCCTCGTTCCACCAAGGCAGGCGACGCTTATTAGCTAGTCCATTAGTTTGTTGTATGCACCTTTCTGCAGCGTCAGTGATAAAACGTGTTATATACGCCACAGCATCGTCTATGTTAAGACAGGCAATGTCATCCAGGCCTAAATATGTTATTTCTTTAAAAAGTTGCCAGTTAGCAGAGTTAACCTTCCATCGGGGAAATTGTGGCGAGCAACCATCTTGTTTTGTTAAGCTTAGTATAATTGGAAAGTGGTCGCTCCCAAAGGGGTTCTTCAGAACGGACCACTGCAGGTACGGAATTAGTGTACTCGACACAATACTCAAATCTATGGAGGAGTATGAATTATGCGCCACGCTGTAGTACGTTGGCTCTTTCTTATTAAGTAAACATGCTCCCGAGGAAAAAAGGAAGTTTTCAATTAGGCGACCTCTTCCATCACAACGCGAGTCTCCCCATAAGGTGTTATGTGCATTGAAATCTCCGAGAACTATGTATGGCTCCGGAAGCTCATTTATGTAGTTTTGAAATTCAGTTTTATGTAGTTGATAATTGGGAGGGATGTATATAGAGCTGATAGTGATCAGCTTCTCAAACAACACCCCTCGGACAGCAACTGCCTGTAGGGGCGTACGAAGTTTTAATTCCCGGCAGGCAATACCTCTATCGACTACAATAGCCACACCACCGGAAGACACGACTGTGTCATCGCGGTCTTTACGAAAAATGGCGTATTGCCGGAGAAAGTTTGATTGTGTAGGTTTAAGGTGTGTCTCTTGAACACACAGCACTTTAGGATTAAACCTGTGTAGGATTTCTTTGACGTCATCGAGGTTGTGTAGGAGTCCTCTGACGTTCCATTGTATTATTTGTGTATTCATGTTGGAAGTGTTTTTTTGTGCTGTGTGTTTAAAAAAGAGACTAATTTAACTTACAGAGCCCTTGTCGGGCCCTGTGATGCGGGCTTTTTCTTTTTTGGAGCGGTCGAGAGATTCTCGCCGCTCCTTTGGCGCTGGCTGCGCCGTCTGGCTGGAAGATGTGTCCATTGGCTCTTGCGGAGCGCTGGACACCCGCTCTTGAGAGCGGTTTGTTCGCGGTGAAGGCCTCGTCTCGAGGGACAAGGCCTTGGAGGCCACTAGCCCGGAGGTTGATGGCCCCTTCTGCTGGGGTTGCGGAGCAGCGCTAGCTGCAGCCGCCGAGGGGGCGGATGGCGTCGCTGGCAGCTCACTGTGTGTGAGCCGGACAGCCGCCGGAAGCCGCTGTGGCGCTGCCCCCTGACGCGCCACTTCGGCAAAGCTGGTTTTTGGCAGGTGCAATACCCGCCTGCGTGCCTCCTTGAAAGTTATGTTTTCTTTTACCTTAATTGTCACTATTTCCTTTTCTTTTTTCCAGGATGGGCACGACCGCGAGTATGCGGCGTGCTCCCCATCACAGTTCACACAATGTAGAGAGCTTTCACATGACTCAGAGGAGTGTTCATGACTACTGCATTTCGCACAAGTTTGGCGGCCTCTGCAGTTCTGGGAACTATGGCCGAACCGCTGGCATTTGAAACATCGAAGAGGATTTGGCACGTATGGCCTAACACGGAGCTTGATGTACCCGGCCTCGATAGACTCGGGCAGAACACTTGAGTTGAAAGTAAGTATCAGATGCCTGGTCTGGAGTTCTTTGCCATCTCGCCTCATTTTAATCCGTTTTACATTGATGACATTCTGCTCACTGAAACCCTCCAGGAGTTCAGCCTCACTCAGCTGCAACAGATCGTCATCTGATACAACGCCACGGGTGGTATTCATTGTACGGTGCGGGGTTACTGTTAATTGCGCATCTCCAAATGATACTAGATTGGGCAGTTTTTCGTACTGTTTCTGGTCTCGGAGCTCCAAGAGGAGATCACCGCTCGCCATCCTAGATGCTTTATAGCCTCGTCCAAAAATATCAGTCAAAGTCTTTGACACAAGGAAAGGTGAGATTGCTCGTACAGATTTGTCTGTTTTTTCTGTGTGAATCACATGGAATCGGGGAAAAGTTTCTTCTCTTTGGCGACCAAAAAATGGAAGACTTCATCGGTGCGCCCTCGTTTCAGACGGCGATCGGATAGTGGGGGGAATGAACTTGCCATAAGTATATATGGATTTTTCGGCAGCAACGCCAGCCACCCACCATGGAGCCCAACAAGGGGACGCTGGAGGGCCTGTAAACACAAGACCTGCAGACGCCAGCTGTACGTCACCACTATAACCAAATATGGAGTATCCGAGGTTGGGTACCCACACAAGGTTAACCCTAGCTGCCTGGGAAATTGGAAGTAATGGAAGTGAACAGAAGACAGGATAGACTGAAAGTGAGAGAGAAAGACGAAGATTAAAGAGGAGGACAGGAAAAGGCAACTGCCGATTTCCCCTGGGTGGGTCAGCCCAGGGGTGCCGTCTATGTGAAGCAGAGGCCGAAGAGGTGTGTTGCCTCTGCCGGGGGGCCTTAAAGGTCCGAACACCCGGCATCGGCTCAACCCCCAGGATCCCCCTTTCCCCAGACACGGCTCAGCCGCGCACGCTACACGCGGGAGGGTCCAACCCTCATGTGCTCGGGTGGTGGTGGCGCAACTCACCAAACGCCTGCTTGCGCAGACGCCCCTGCGGGGTCCCGGTGTTGTAGCGAGCGTACCCCGCACGCCCACCAAAGATGTTACGGGGAGAATATATATACAATGGATATATTTACAGGGTAAGGCGCACAACGCTGCAGCAATCGTTCAGGAGAGCGCGTGCACACCAGAAAACCACCCGCCGTCGTCGTCATCGTCCAAGCACCGACCACAGGATCGCCGCTCGTGACAATATAAAGAAGGGAAAAGCGCGCGATATCATCGTCCAATCCGTGATACAGGAGAGAGAGAAGCGGTGTTTATCAAAGGATGGCGGTACTTTTCTTATATAGGGACTTTAAAATCGACCGCAGGGGCATATGGAAGTGTCCTCTCTTATCCTTGTATGTTACTCTATGGCGAACCTGTACCCACAAAAGCAAGCTATACTCAAAGCACAACACTCAAAGCACAACGATAGCGGCGAACACAGTCGGCGATCGTCGAAAATCTGATCTGCGGTGAAACGCGCCGGCTTTTATACATGAGTCATCGAATGTTCCAGATTAAACCCTGGTACCCGCAGTGTCTTCCAGAAAGTTCTAGACAATCCGCGTCGGTCAAACAATCAAATAACGTAAGCGTCGGTGAAAACAGGCAACGGAAAGAAGCATCAATAACGTTCTAGATACTTCCGATACAGGCGCGTCCTGCGCCGAGCGATAACGTTTAACATTTGTTAGCCTGTGGAAAGTGGCCACCGGTGAAAGATAAACATGTATACGTGTCAATACCCTCCCCTTAAAAAGCATCGTCCCGATGCTACAAACAAATGTGAAAGCGAAAACAAAACCACGCGTAATAAAGAAAAAAAATACCAAAGTAAAAATGTACCTAAGTTCGTCAGCGGGCGTAGAAAGGCTCAAGACGAACTACCGGATGACTTCAGGTCGTTCGCGGCGGCGCCATGATTGCGAAATGCCGTCTGGCACAACCTCATAGTCCAGTGTGACAATACGTCGGATGATCTTATATGGTCCGAAACAGCGACGTAACAATTTCTCGCTAAGTCCTCGTCGGCGTATCGGAGTCCAGACCCAAACACGGTCGCCGGGCTGGTACTCGACGTAGCGGCGTCGAACATTGTAGTGTCGGCTGTCGGTACTCTGCTGGTTCTTGATGCGCCGGCGGGCGAGGTGTCGACCTTCTTCGGCACGCTGCAAATAGGTGGCAACGTCGAGATTTTCTTCGTCAGTGACGTCCGGTAGCATGGCGTCAAGCGTCGTTGCCAGGTTCCCACCGTAGAACAGGTGGAACGGCGCCATGTGCGTCGTTTCTTGCACGGCCATGGTTGTATGCGAAGGTCACGTACGGAAGGATGGCATCCCACGTCTTGGGTTCGACGTCGACGTACGTTGCCAGCATGTCAGCGATAGTCTTATTTAGGCGCTCGGTGAGGCCATTCGTCTGCGGGTGGTAGGCGGTGGTCCGGCGATGGCTTGTCTGGCTGTAGCGCAGGATGGCTTCAGTTAGTTCAGCCGGGAAGGTCGTACCTCTGTCGGTGATGAGCACTTATGGGGCACCATGACGCAGGAGGATGTTCTCAACGAAGAATCGGGCTACCTCGGCGGCACTGCCTTTTGACAAGGCTTTTGTTTCGGCGTAGCGGGTGAGGTAGTCCGTAGCTACGACGATCCATTTATGCCCATACGTCGACGTCGGAAAAGCCTCAGTAAGTCCATCCCGATCTGTTGGAACGGTCGGCGAGGTGGTTCGATCGGCTGTAGAAGTCCGGCTCGTCGTGTCGGCGGTGTTTTGCGTCGCTGACAGTCTCGGCATGCCCTTACGTAATGGGCGACGTCAGCAGAGAGGCGAGGCCAGCAGTATTTTTCTTGTATCCTCGAGAGAGTCCGGGAAAAATTGAGGTGTCCTGCCGTTGGGTCGTCATGGAGAGCTTGCAGACCCTCTAGACGCAATACTGAGGGTACCACGAGGCGGTAGTTCGCTCAGACAGGCGAAGAGTTCTTTAGGAGAATGTCGTTTTGCAAGAAAAACGACGCCAATCCTCGCCTGAACACCTTCGGCACAATGACGGTCTTCCCTTCCAGGTAGTCTACACGGCTCCTTAGTTCCGGGTCGGCTCGCCGTTGTTCTGCGAATTCGTCGGCACTGATGGCTCCCAAGAAAGTGTCGTCATCGTGGTCGTCCTGTGGCGGCGGTGCGACACAAGCAGTCGGCGTCAGAGTGCTTTCGCCCGGACTTGCAAACGACGATGATGTCGAATGCTTGAAGTCTCAGACTCCATCGTGCGAGGCGACCTGAAGGATCCTTCGAGTTAGCTAGCCAACACAAGGCGTTGTGGTCGCTTACAACATTAAAGGGCCTGCTATAGAGGTAGGGGCGAAACTTTGATGTAGCCCAGATGATTGCGAGACCTTCCTTTTCTGTTGTGGAATAATTTGCGTCCGCCTTCGATAGCGACCGGCTAGCGTAACTTACGACCCTTTCTAGTCCGTCAGTCCTCTGCACAAGCACGGCGCCGAGTCCTACGCTGCTTGCGTTGGTGTGGACTTCTGTATCGGCGTTTTCGTCGGAAATGCGCAAGTATTGGCGGCGATTGCAGGCGTCGCTTCAGTTCTTCAATTGCTTCGACTTGCGGCGTCTCCCACTTGAATTCGACGTCGGCCTTCGTGAGGTACGTTAGTGGCTCGGCGATCCGTGAAAAGCCATTAACGAAGCGCCTGTAATAGGCGCACAGTCCAAGAAATCTACGCACTGCCTTCTTGTCGGCGGGCGGAGGAAAGTTGGAGATGGCCGCAGTTTTCAAAAGGCCGGGGCGTACTCCAGACTTGTTGATGACGTGGCCCAAGAACAATAGCTCCTCATATGCGAAGCGGCACTTTTCTGGCTTTAACGTGAGTCCGGAGGTTTTGATTGCTTGAAGAACTGTTTTAAGGCGCCGCAGACGTTCTTAGAAGCTTGAGGCAAACACAACGACGTCGTCCAAATAGACGAGGCAAGTCTGCCACTTCAAGCCTGCCAGTACTGTATCCATGAAGCGTTAGAAAGTCGCAGGTGCCGAGCAAAGACCAAACGGCATGACCTTGAACTTGAACAGTCCGTCTGGTGTTATAAAGGCAGTCTTCTCCCGGTCTCTCTCGTCTACTTCGATTTACCAGTAGCCGGTTTTTAGGTCCATCGACGAAAAATACTTTGCGTTGTGGAGTCTATCCAAGGCGTCGTCAATCCGTGGGAGGGGGTATACGTCCTTCTTCGTGATCTTGTTGAGGCGACGATAATCCGTGCAGAAACGTAGGGTTCCATCCTTCTTCTTCACTAACACCACGGGGGACGCCCACGGACTCTTGGACGGCTGAATGATGTCGTCGCATAGCATTTCATCGACTTGTTGCCGTGTGGCCTCGCGTTCGCGCGCCGAAACTCGGTACGGGCTCTGACGGAGCGGGCGATCATATTCGTCCGTTATGATGCGGTGCTTGGCGACAGGAATTTGTCAAACTTTTGACGACGACGAGAAGCAGTCCTTATATTGCAGGAGCAGAGGTTTTAGCTGTTCTTTCTTATGCCTGGGAAGGTTCTGGTTGACGTCGAAAGTTGGTTCAGATACTACAGTTGTCGTTGCAGGTGCACTGGAATCCGTGAAGGCGAAAGCACTTCTGGCTTGTACTATTTCATCGATGTAGGCGACCATGGTGCCTTTGTTAATATGCTTGTATTCGTGGCTGAAGTTCGTGAGCATCACTCTTGCTTTCCCTTCGCGTAGCTCAGCTATGCCTCTAGCGACGCAAGTTTCGCGGACGAGCAGTAAGTGATGATCGCCCTCTATGACGCCTTCCATGATTGCAGGCACTTCGGTAGCGACGGAAATCATTACGCTGGAGCGCGGGGGAACGGTGACTTGTTCATCTAGCACATTCAAGGCATGGTAACTGATGCTTGTATCCGGTGGTATCGCGCTGTGCGTTGAAAGCGTTATCGACTTGGACCTTAAGTCGATGACTGCACCCTGTTGGTTTAAAAAGTCCGTGCCTAGGATGACATCGCTGGAGCAGTGCTGCAGGATTACGAAGCTCGCCGGGTGAGTGCGGTTGTTTACCATGACTAGCGCTGTGCAGATTCCAGCCGACGTTATTAGGTGGCCTCCCGCTGTCCGGATATCAGGTCCTTGCCAGGCCATTTTCACCTTCTTCAACTTGGCGGCGAACGGGCCACTGAAGACAGAATAGTCGGCTCTAGTGTCGACGAGAGCGGTGACACAATGACCATCGAACAGCACGTCTAAGTCGGTAGACTGTCGTCTAGCATTACGGTTAAGTGGTGGCGTCGGATCACGGCTGCGTCGGCTTGCTCCGCTGCTGCTACGTCGCGTCGGCCGGTCTTCTTGCGGCGGCGAAGTGTTGCCTTCAAGGCTCTTTCCAGGCGGTTTACTGATACCTCGTCGTGATGATTCGCGAATCGTCTTCGTGGGCGGCGGAGGATCTTCGGCATTGCGTCGTACAGCAACCTCACCTCCATCGGTTGCTGCTTTCAGTTTCTCGGATAGGGGCTCACGGATCGGCCCGGGCTGGGCCAGTGTATGGTCGGCGCTGCGGCGACAGGTAGCGTCCCGGCGATGGTGAACGCGAAGGAGGGTCGGGGTCTCCACTGCGTTCCGGCGATGTAGTCGGCGATATCACGTGGCCGCTAGCCAAACTGTGGACGTGGCGCGTTGACGGCGAACCTTCGTAGGCCCATCTTGCGGTATGGGCATCGGCGGTAGACATGGCCGGCTTCCCCGCAGTGATAACAGAGCGGGTGGTGGTCGGAGGGCGCGACAGTTGTCTGTCTTTCTCGGGTAGCTGCGCTGGGCGACGGGCGGGCGTGCTGGTGGCGGCGGCGGTGTTGGACGACGGAACTGTGGAGTTACGGGGCCCTGGCGCGAGCGCGGAAGGGGGCCCTTGACGGCGGGCGACGGTGGCATAGGTCATCGCTTCCGGTTTTGGTTGAGGCGATGCCGGAACTTCTGGCACTTCCAGTGACCGCTGAACCTCTTCTTTACCTATGGCCGCGATCGAGGCCACTTGAGGCGGCGACCTTGGACATAACTTCTGTAACTCTTCCCGTACGACTGCTCTGATCGTCTCTCGCAGGTCATCGGCGCTTAGCGCTTGAGCTTCGGCGTAGTTGGTCAGGGCACGGCGGTTGTATTACCTGGCGCGCATTCAAGTGTCTTCCTCGATCGTTCTGGCCTCCGAAGCAAATTCTGCGACAGTCTTGGGCGGGTTGCGCATCAATCAGGCGAATAGTTGCTAATTGACACTCCGCATCAAGAACCGAACTTTCTTTTCTTCAGACAAGTCGGGGTCGGCATGGCAGAAGAGGTGAGTCATCTCCGTGAAGATCGCGATGTTCTCGTTCGGCAATTGAACTCTGTTTCTAGAGAACTTCAGCCCTTTCCTTTCGTACGACACTCGTGAAGGTTCTCACGAAGTTCTCACGAAATAGGCCCCATGTCACCCTG